>NC_136904.1:11083407-11191418 GCF_949606895.1 Notothenia rossii | reverse complement strand
TGTGTGTGTGTGTGTGTGTGTGTGTGTGTGTGTGTGTGTGTGTGTGTGTGTGTGTGTGTGTGTGTGTGTGTGTGTGTGTGTGTGTGTGTGTGTGTGTGTGTGTGTGTGTGTGTGTGTGTGTGTGTGTGTGTGTGTGTGTGTGTGTGTTTCTGCCCCTGCCATCCCCACACAAGGTTGCAACATTGTTGATAAATTCAAGCACCGACACCTGTCTGCTCTCACATTCCCGCATTATGTTTTGCGGGAACCAATCTTTATTTTGTTCACACTCTATCCCAGCTGCAAACTTGGGGCAAGGGCAAGACACAATAAATAAAGCTTCGCCAGTTTGGGTTCTTATCACAACTAATCGAGATGACCAAAAGATTCTCTGCTCAGAGGGCCTTGCAAATGATTTTGGAAGAACCATTTGACGATGATGTAGAGGAAGAGGAAGAGGTTTCAGTATGTGAAGATCACATTTCTGAGAATTCAGAGTCTGACAGTGACTTTGAAGAAGAGGATGAGATTGAGCGTCAGCTAGTTACAAAAAAAAAGACGAGCCACAGGACCAGCCGGTCAGTGGGCAAAAAAACGATTAGCAATTTAATTAATTAATGTGATCTAACAAACGTAAAAGGGCAAATATTAACCATATATGTTGTTTACATTGCGTGTAATTGAGATGAAGTAAACATCTGTTGAGTATTTTAACATAAAATAGTTTGATTGTGTTGAATTGAAGCCCAAAAAGTCGACGGGTCCACCAGACCCACGAACACTGGCTGAGTAACAAAAATATGAACACCACAAAAGGGTTAAGCCTTTTCTCTGTATGTGAAAGAAACATGTGAGTAATGTAAAGTAAATAGTTCAGATGCCAAATTGAAATGTTCTACTGTTCCTCTTTGCAAGAAAAATATATAAACGTTCATCTTGAGTTTGCCAATGTTCCCCAGAGAGCGAGACTAAAAGTAGCATCCCATTTGTGGGAGACTCCTCCATGGCAACTCGCCTGTACTAGTCCTCAATTAGCCGAGTGGCAGGACTCACGGGAACCCTTACCCATCTAGAGAGGTTCTCCTGAGACCAGAGCCGAGGGAAGTGAGTTCATCAGACTGGTTCTGTACAGTAAAGCCCATTACTGTCGGTCCGAGAAGTAACATATATCCACAGGGCCTTTTCCCTGGGAGAGCGCAGGGAGACAAATATTATGAAGGGTGGAATTAGATGCACTTTGCTCCTTTAATCTTGCTCCGTGCTCCCAGGGCTCTTCAGCTTTAAACGTGTGTGTCATCTCGATAATGATGACTCCTAAACACAGTCTGTGATGTGTGGGAGTTTATCATTTAATGACATTTTAACCATCATTATTTAAACCCAAATGAAATCCCAAATGATATTAAAACGACTCATAGTATGAAGTATAATTATTAAAATGCGAACACAAAAATAATCGCCTATAAATCAACACAGTAAACTCAAAATGATAATTGAATTGTAGCCATGCTTTTGTCTCATGTTGACTCTTTTAGCTCTGTGTTGGACTTCTCCAATCCCTGAGGAAAATATCTCAATGTTCCTTTTTGTTTACCAGCTAGTTGATCATCTGGTAACCCATTGATCTGATTATGTAGTGTAAATTCAGGTTTACAACGTTTTCACTGAAAATAACCAAGTAACCACAACAGGAAGGTTCCAGGCTATAAAAAACAAAACAATGATCTGAAAGACACTGTACTGTCTGCAGAGCTGAGAGAAACTGCAGGTGATACTGAGCTGTGGGGTTGTCACTACATGTAATTGCTTTTAATGGAACATGTGACAAGTTTTTAACATATAAATATTGATAATTGCAGCTTAATTTTGCACGGTTTTACACACTTACGTGACTGGCCATTTTCCATATCTTACATATGTTTCACGTTTATTCCCTTTTAGGAATATACAGTTGTATCTCAATGATTGATGAAGCTCATTTATTTATTACAGCAATCTGTCTTCAGCTGAACTGTTGCCAATATGAAATAGTCAATCAGATGAAAAATACATTGACCTTAACGACTCATTTATGTCCCAAAATGACTGGAAGAAGAGCTCCAACTGACAATCACATTTAGTCATTATGAAGATGTGTGCATGATGTCCTTTTTGGTACATTGGCTAGTTGATGAGAGGCACTTTTACATGCACAAATGACTTGTTTTAAACTTTGATAGAGAAACAATTTTAATTTCTTACACATTTTCCAAAAATGATGCTGAAATACGCCGTCTTGTTCTGTCTTTGCACATTCTTCACTCTCACTCCTTCATGGAAATGTTATGCAGCTGTGGCAATAGGAAGGCACCTGCCCTGAATAAGATGACGTATGTGGCCTGAGTGAGTCATCGAGACCCTAAAGAGCTGCAGGGAAACTCAAGTGAGCTGAATGACTGTAGCCGTCTCCCCCCACCCATGAAGCTCGGGATGAAGCAGCTCCAATCATCCGGCGGCTGAACAACATTCAAAGAATAAGTAGGAATAAACTCTGATAAGACACTGAGCAACTCTTTTGTGTGTTTCTAGTCCTTTGATTTCAAGTGTGATTTCCTGCTAGTAAGACATAATGAAGCTCTTGACAAGCAACGACTTTAATCTGGCTTCAAAGGGAACGTGTATCATGCGGTTGACACACACACAAACAAAAAGAACACATGATTTGTGTTAGATTTTTTCGTTCAGAAAAAACAGAATATTGTGAGTCGGCCAAGGCTTTGTTCAGAAGTTTTGCATATTGACAACATGCTGACACGCCAAAGCAAGACGAGGAACATTTCCAAAATAAGCGAAAAAACATCTGCATGTTAGCATTTCTATTAACAACTTTATAGCATGGTAACGTTAGCATTTAGCTCCGGCCTCAGAGAGCTGCTGGTTAAGAATCAGAATAGCTTAAATGGTAAGGAACGTGTGTACATGTATAGAGGGAATTTGTGTTTTGATGCTCTATATGTACATGGACAGAAATATACATGAGGCTAACAGGGTCAGTATAGCAGTACAAAGGTAAATATAACATGGCTACAGATACCGACTCCTTTCTTCCATGACCATGTATAGATATACATATATGTAGAAAGTATCTATTAAAATATAAAACAACAAAACCATTTTAAAGATCAGGGCTATGGTAAAATGGTGTGCAAAGGGCGCAGGGATAAATATGCAATGATTGATGTCACATGTTGCTTTTTTATATGAGGCAGGAGGTCAAAGTACATACAGATGCTCATATTTAAATTGATAGAGGTCATGTGTTCAAGTAAGATATGCTAGAGCCAAGATTGAACCAGTTTATTAATCCTTTGGGACAATAAAATCCTTAAAATGAGATTGCAGATGCATTTTAAAGTCACAGCTTGCATGCTATTTGGATTTTAAAGGCATTAGATTCAGATTCATCAGACTGTAAATGTCTGGTCACTACATTTCCCTGCTCTGTCAAAACACGGTTTCAAAGACTCAGCCTCGTCCTGGTCCCTTGATATAACTGCTTCAGTAGTCTGGTGTCTGACTTTTATTGGATCACTCTGTCACTGCCTCTGTTGTTATGGGAAATTGTCTCCTGCTCACAATTACCCAATCCTGTTCAGTGGCAGGCGCCATTCATTGTTGTCTATTGTGTGTGGCTGCTTGTGCCAGAGCAGACTGATATTTTAATCAGAAATTGTCCAATTATGCCAATTATGTTGTAAAGAAACACACATCAACCGTCCCGCCACTTCTGAGATGTCGCTGTTGGCAAAGTGGTGGTTTGCCGGAGTATTTTCAAATCTCAGTCTGAAAACAGTCAAGCATGAAATAACAGAGGATATGGATGGTTGGAGATGCATCGTGATATCTTTTTCATGACCATTGTTGAAACCCAAACAGTTAATAACGTCTTGATGCCAACAACTCCCTGAATACTTAAAAGTGTTTACTACGTGGGTGCCTAAAAGCTCTGTGAGGATGCTTTCCAGCACAGAGCAGCTTTTGTTTGACTGCTGTCTCTTTTCATGCGTGGAATGATCAGTCACACCTGTACAGTCACAGTAAAAGTGGTGGCTGTATAAGACCCTGTGATCTCCGTAAAAACACCAAGCACCTGGGTCTGCTTAGCAACGACGAGTGCATACATGCATGTGTGAGGGTTGGCACAGACACAGAGGATCACACACACACACACACACACGCACGCACGCACGCACACACACACGCACACACACGCACACACACACACACACACACACACACACACACACACACACACACACACACACACACACACACACACACACACACACACACACACATTCAGAGGGAATGGAAAGCTGAATCCAAAGTCTGATTGTGTTTCTTTGTGGGAGAGTTTGCGACCACCTTCACTTTGAAGACAGTAAAAACAAATGTGAAAATCTCAGATGTGTTCTTAATCCACAGAATTTGCTGAGTAAACCTGCAGCCTTTGTCCTTGGCCCCAAGTTGAAGAAAACATGATATGAATTGTGTTATGCTTAGCAGAGCAAAAGATAAGCTTTCATCACATTCCTTAAAGGAGAGGTTTGACAGCGCCTGGGGTTAGATGGGAGCATATTGAAACCACTTATTGCTCGACTGCACTGGGTTTAGCTTTAGGTTGGAGACTCGCTGACAATCACTCTGGATCCAAATGCATCCATGTCATGTGACGCATTGCCTCCAAATTAATTCAGAATTGTATAAGTAGGATACACCTCTAATGATAACTTTTTATTGCGTATTCTATTTAATATTTCGATGAGAAAACAGCAGTCTTTTACCTGAAAAATACAATCGCTTGCATAGAATGTGAGCTAGTGATTCCAAGTCAATTCAGAATTGTATAATACCTCATTTTTTCTAGTTTTTTTTAAATGTATCTATTCAAATGTATGGTGTTAGTTTATTGGCTTCCATATAATGTGATGTATTTACTCCAAATCAAGGCTGAATTGCATTCCTAGAGAAGTTGGACAAACCTCTTTTTTAAAGGACTTTATTGTTTTTAAATGTTTTGTATGGAGATCGTTTTAAAAATTCAGCATGTTCTTTGTCAAAAAGTTTCATTACTTTTCAATAGATTCCATTTCTTATGAGCAAGGAAATCCACATGGATGCATGGATCTCTTTTCGATATCTTCCAAAGGAGGTGTACATTTTTTCTTCTGTACGTGGAGAGCTCTTGGGCTGCTCTATGCCAACATGCCTCCCAAGTAACACACAGAGTTGAAATTCCTCCACCTCTGAAACAGAGACGCCTTCAGTCTGGCTTTATGCAACCATGATAGGATTCCTAAATCAACTTTGCACTTAGGCTTTAAAGACTAGCTCAGTGAATAGTTACATTTTTCTTTTACTTATTTAGTAACACTTTAAACACAAATGTGGATTTATTGATTTATTTATTTATTTGGAAACAACAATTCTTTCTTTGTGTCACCTCTGAGCTCACAGGGGCACGGGTTCATTAAGGGTCAACAGACAGCGGTGGCTTATCTTGTGACTCCTTAAACACGATATGATATAACAAAATACACCAGGACAAAAATGATGAAACTGATTAACTATGGATTCATTGATAACATTGAAAAGCCACAGTATTCAGTTTGTGCAAAGATTATGGTCATACTAACCTCACCATTTCATTTCAATATCAAATGCCGCTGACAAATGGGAATTTTAGCAAGAGAGAAAGATCGTTTTTATTTGGTTAATATTTGAATTAAAACTTCTTCGTAAAATACAATTACAGTATACCTTATACAGCATTGGACAAGATAGTGTTTTTCTAATATAGAGTGTTGAAAATACATTTGTTACTCTACATTTTAGTGCACATACATTGAAGAAAACTGGTACCAAGCCTAAATAACATAACTAAATGTAAATACAGTTAAAAGCTTTCTCTATTCTCTAGTCCTTTTAGCGATGAGTCATGTCTGTTAAAACATTTGATAAAATGTGTCATATTATTTGGTGAGCCAACATTTTAGTGGCTCATTTTGCAGTAATATTTATTAATGAGATGTGAGCCAACATGAGACATTTATCTGTCATATTGAAGTATGACAGTCCGTAATTCTGAAATAATGATCATTTGCAAACATCACATAATCTGCTGGAAACTTCAATTAGGTGATGTTTATTAAAGCTCATTCTCTAGTTGTATCACAGTGCATCCTTTTTTAACCAGGGAGAACAAGCTAAAGTCATCACTGTCTAAACATCAGCCTTTATATTTTAAACTTATTACTGCCTCTATACATCAGCTTTTATGAGCTCATTAAAATAAATGAATATTTACTAGATTATCTGTGAATGCTGGAGTCAGTAAACATTCTAATGAAGCGGCTGCTAGAAAAGGAAATCTTAATATTTTGCCTGTTCGAGTTTGACACCAGGCAAAGTGTTAGTCTCAAACAAAAGGCGTTAGTGTGTCTAACCCGATACCTCTCCCAAATTCATAAGCACTTTCTCGCTCCGCCGGATACACCATCGCATGCCAGCTGAAATAACAATGCTCTGAGCTTCAGCCTTTGAGTCATTTGTTCCATCTTCGTGAGCATTTAACTGGGTTTTCACAGTTAAATGCGCAGTGATGCGTACTGCGTGCGTAGAAAAGGTTACTCCATCTCAATGACACATGAACGGAAGAAGCAAGTTGATATGGAAGAATTTAATGCTGGAATTTGTGATGTTTTAACTTTAGGAAACTAACATGTACATAGAAATGTGGTGATGTTAGATGTCTAAAATGTAACTGCACTGATTTTACACATCAAAGTCAGTTTACAGATTTTAAGCAGTAATTGTGCATGTGAGAAACAAATTGAATGATGCCTTTTGTATCACAAAGTCTTTTATTTGTTCTCAAGTAATATCACTTCACTCAATGTAGGTTAGCTTAGTTAGAAAGTAAAAGTTAGAAAACGAAAAATATGTGTGTGTGAAAAACTTACCAGTCCTCTGTGGTTCCTCATATCTATTTAGAGATACATCCTTAAGGCTACAGTACTTTAGCCACTACTAGTATACCACATCCAAATACATAGCCAAGCTGTCTGTGTTCACGTTGCAATGAGGGTGCCAGATTTTGGCAAAGAAGAAAAGGGTATGAAAAAACAAATGACAATATGTTTGGTTCTACTGCATTGATTTTGATCCTTTTCGTTTCAATTGTTCATTATGTGTTAGAAAATGTTGAAGGATAGCAATGCTAAAACGTTAGAGAAGTAAACTAGTTTTTTAAGCAGTTCTGTTACTGGTAATTGATGTAATGGTAGTATCAAAAAGACACAGACGGTGTACATGCACATAACAGCCCTCTCCCCATCCGACCCTGCATGGCCCATGTGCGTATTATGTTTCATAGACCATTATGTGTTCCTCTTGATGCTGTGATGTGACCTGTGTATTTCAACCTGATGTTATGAACCCATTATACCGTTTTAAGCACATGTTTCTTTGCACCGAAGAAGGCGAGCATTAGGGACAATAGCACAATGTGAACAGGCTTCCTCTTACCAGCTGCAGGTGTCCTGGGAGTCACTGACCTCAGGTGTGAAACGTCACTCCCAGGGGATCGGTGTGCAATAGCGGTTTCCCATGCAGCAGATGGCAAGCCACAGACAATGAGTGGATAAAACAGAAGAGCCAGGTAAAGAGGAGGGAGGGGTTGCCAAGGGTTAATCTTGCACTGCTTGGCTGTTGAAGGAGCGACTACAAACCTTTATGCATCTGAGGGGGGATGGAGTGCCGCATAATACAATATCCCAGCATGCAGTCACTTCTGGAGCTGATTTCTCCTATATATTGGTTGTTAAAATGACATAGTGGTCAGAAGATACATAGGTTGTTGTTTTTTTTATCTCAGATTCATAGAAGAGCATAACCTGTAGATTGAGCACCACCTGTTCCCTTTTGACCGCAAGTAACCCATCCCCCTCCTGTTCTATACTTTCCTTCAGGGAGTAGCTTAGTAATTTACCTAAATAGGCTTACAAGTCAGAGTCATCTGCTTCGCTAACCTCCATTACACTTGTGTGCTTGCTCACAGTTATGCAAACACTTAAGTTGCTTAGAATTGCCGTCATTCAGCTTGGTCATGTTTGCTGGGACACATAAATCGGCAGGTGGATCTTCTTAACAGATAACAGCTCTCCTGTGGAGCCTGAATCAACAAGAGGATTGAAAGCTGGAGAGACTGTCAAAAAAGATGACAACTAACTCCATTAACTCATCAGGATAAGAATCTTTAGCCTCGTAGAATATTATTATTTTAGCTCCTTGCGTACTTCACCAGACAGTTAAGAATTTGATCGACTTAAAACAATAGATGGCTAAACAATTGCTTAGGTATATTTAAATATGTAAAATGATTGAGCTTTGAACATAGCAGCCCCATAATATATTCAATTGTTCTATTCGTTGCTTTTTGACTATAAATGTCATGTGAAACCCGGATGCTAGGACATTTACCATCAATCATTTGTGCAATACTTGCCTGAACTTTGACCTTTCACATTTAGTGATCACTGTCGTAACTCAATGAGACTTCTAACCCCAGTAATACTGGATTTTAAAAGTGTCTTTCCTTACGCTGGAAGTGAACATTTTATGAGGTTTACAAGCAGGGTGGCCTATGGCCGCAGATGCCCTTTACTGAGTGACTGACGCAAACTGTTGTAAAGCACTGCCCGAGAGCTCAAAATGATAACTCGACACCCTTAACAAGAAACATCCCAGACATCCAGTAAAAGTTTGCTGACATCTGTCTTCCCTATTTAGAGAAAATATGTTGCCAAATACAAGCTTACAATTTTACGTTTGGTCATATGGCATCACAACTTTCATTTGTTTTGAGTCCACTCTGTAGTGTCTGGTTAAATGATATTACTACTATAACTTACATATGGGCTGGATTCCTGGGTACAGCTGATACAGTTAGCTATACTGTTGCTACCATAACTTGAACATATTAAAAACATTCACGCATTGTGGATTCACATTGTATTAAAATGCTTTTTGAATGGTCAGCCCATTAAGCGGTCCAACCTACATTTTTATCATTTCATTTTTAACTTTTAACGCCCATAGTGCTGCTAGAAAAGAAACATTTACACTGACAGTGTTACCTCTGTTGTGCTTTGACTTAGATAACATAGAAACAGGTCATATTTTAAGGCTGGCAAAACAAAATTAGCCTAATTTTGTTTCATTAACAAATCCTAATCTGTTTGCTGGCATGTCATTAAACCAACAAGCTGCTACATTTGTTATGGTTGGCATATTGAACATAAACTCCTATTTATTAAGAAATGTTGATCGGATTGTTACGTCTTTCCTGACCTAGAAGAACAGAGCCTGCACAATGTGGTGATACATTTTTCCTTTTGACATGCATCATAATCAGATTATTTTTTTGGGTTTTGCACAAGAAGATTAGAATAAACGGCAGGCCTCTGTTTAAATGCTTGAAAACAGACTTATTTAGCAGCTTAAACCTCCACTACATCTAAAGACGTCATGTAGCTCACAACAGGAAATTGTCCATGTCAGACAGGTTCTTACTTACTAGGAAAAGTCTGTTTGGCATGCAAAAAGTCAAATATAAACACTATAATACAATACTCCTACAGAGGATTTATTGTAGAAACAAAGACTCGGTTTGAATTTGAAAGGAATTTGGTTTGGTGTAAATGGTGCAGACAAAGACACAGAAAGAAGAATACATATTTTTTTGAAGCAGGGGAGCAAAAACATTTGACTATTTTAAAGACTATTGTAAAATGACAATACATTTACACACAATATCAATATGTAAGAGACTGAGTACAGTAGAATAAAATATGAAAAATATTATATTCAAAGTGGAGAGCTGTGCAGATTTAAAAAGAGGTTGTGTGGAACAGAAATGTGCAACTTGTTCAAATGGTTTTGCAGGATTTACATAAAGAACAAGAACAATATAGTGTCCGGAGGTAATGTTTTTCTTCTTTGAATGAATGAATTCTCTAGATGAGGCTTTGTACTATAGGAACAGAGGTGGAAATGAACTAGGTAGATTTACTCAAGTAGGTACTTGTACTTAACTTGAGTATTTCCATTTAATGCTACAATGTACTTACTCCACTACATTTAAAAGGGAAATAATGTCATTTTACTACACTACATTTACTAAAAAGCATTAGCTACTTATAACAAAATGCATCCCTAAAAATGTAACAATTGTACTAACTCTTTAAGTCACAAAGGAGTCAAATTATTCAAATATTCTAACAAAAAGTAAATCAGAACTTTGACTACAAAAGTAAAATGTTACCTTATGCAACAATATTATCTAGACATTTCACATCTATGAATGTAATTATATACACACATAAAGGCATTCTTTTTCTGCACAATGATTACTTTTTTGATTTTGAATTCAGGACGTTTACTTGCAATGACGTATGTTGAAAATAATGTATTGGTACTTTAACTCAAGTATCTGAATACGTACTCTGAGCAGGAATACATCTCATGTAGAGGCCCCGCCCCCCGCGTGACGTCAGGGGAGAGTTGAGCCGAGAGGAAAGCAGCTTTAATTGCGGAGAGAAAAGCCAGCGATGGCTTCGCTCAGGCAGGAGCACCACTACGGGCTCTCCTGTGGAAAAAATAACAAAAACAGCCCAAACAGGACGCTTTACCATGTCAAGCTCACGGACACGGCTCTCAGGGCGCTGGAGGCTTTCCAAACCCTCAAGGTAGCTTTTCATTGTGTCTGTCTCTACGTGTCTATGTGTGTTTGGAGATGCACTCTGGATAAAGTTGTAGCCTCAGTTTTTTTGCCTTTTTAAAATGTGTTCACTTGCGCATATAGTTAAATTACTTTTATATCTTTTTAGTAATTAAGATAATGAGTGTCACTCAAACTAGTTTACCTCTGAACTAATTGGCTACACCGGTGAGTAACGTTGTCGGGAACGAGGAGCCCGTCAGCTGTTTGCTGGGAAACCTTCCTGTGCTTCAAAGTAAAGCCTGCAGTCTGCCAACTTATTAATTGACAAGTAGCGAATGCTAGGCTCATAATTAGCTCCAGTGGAGACCGTTAACAGCACACAGGCATCGTTGAATGTGTAACTTTAACTTTTTATGTAAACAAATAACAGCATAATTGTGTTTACTGGCCTCCTTTAGATCACTGAGCTGAATGTGTGCAACAATGTCGCCATAAATGCGTCTGTTTTCTCTCACAACAGGGATCTTTACCAAGTGAACCATCAATTTGCTTCAAAGGAAACCAAGGGGTAAGTTTGTGACTGTTTTTTTTACAAGTTTAGCTCATTGTGCTGAGTAAGTGTCATGTTGTAAAATCCAATCTAGCCTTAAAGACATGCAGATAAAATTGTACTTTTTATTACAAGTGATATTCATCTGCATACACAAAGGCCCAGTTGTTCAAGCATGGTTTTGTTAGGAAGGCAACATGTCACAGTGACATCAAATTTGAAATTATTTGTTATTACAGGTCTGTACGACTTAACACAGTTCCAATTCAGAGCCTGAAACTGAGAGTTTATAGCTGCTTCTAATTATAAACTCTTGTCCCTTGTTGGGCTCTTGTATGTGCAATGTAGTAAATCTTATTTTTAAACTCATAATTCCTAAAAGTGTTACAAACTCAAAGAAGCTTTGTTCGTCACAAGAGTGCTGTTGACTCACACGTCCCAGCATACTGCAGCAGTGGGAGCTTATAGCCGCTCGTCTCCAGCAGATAGGAGGCATGCAGGTTACTGGGTCAGCCTGCTGACTGTGAGAGGCTTTGTTAGGTCAGTGAGCGTCGCTGGGAAAATGATTGGAGGGAGGGAGAAGTGTGCACACTGAGAGAGTCTAATCTCTGCAGTCAGTGGAGACGTTTACCATAAGACCATGACAGGGATTGCCTTTATGTACCTTTTTCTCATTTAGTAAAATACACTTTACATGTGGGAGTGTGTTTTCCCTGTAAATGATGTTGAACACTCATAAATCACTTCTGCCCTTGAAACTAATCTACAGTGTGTAGCCTGAACTATGGGTGTTTTGACTATAGTCAGAAGCAGCTGTGTCCTTGGGGAATACTTGACTCTCTCAGTCAATTTTAATTGCATGGGCTAGTTGAAAATAGTTGCAACCCCCTTCCTGTCATGCAACTGAGAGCTGGTGAGCTTTGCATGGGGGTTGTGTGGTTAAGTGGATTAAACCTGTAGGTCAAGGTGTGGTAAAGGAGCTGATACATTTCAAAGTTTTGTGTTGCACAGAAATCGTTCATCTTTTTAGGGTTGTGAGAACAAATTGATAGACTTGAGTATAGTTATATTGTGTTTTCTGATACTGTATTGATTCTCAAAAACACCATTATTAATTAATAGTTTACATGCAAATACTCAGATTGCAGAACAAGTATTGGATATTGCAGACACTGTGATAATGGCAAATGCAGATCCAATTGTTCAGATTGTAGTCCGATTATATACATATGGTAGTGTGTATACAATATGCAATGTATGTAGGTCGTTTCTGTTAGGTCTCCAAACTGGCTCCTGCACAAACTGTCACGACTGTCTTACAGAGAAGCAGTGCTCTACTCCAGGTCAAGTGTTGGAGGTCGGAGGTCAGATGGTCAGCTGCTGCTTTGTTTATCTGGCTCTGTTGATCCAAAGTGCAAAGCCTAAACAGGAATATGTGTTGCATTAAATTAGAAGAAAAGCTGGAAATCCAATCCACAGCTTCACAGCTCACACACTAAGCTGAGGGGCTGAGTTTGAAGTGAACCATAGCACTTTATAAGCTTTGTGAGTGGATTCAGTCCCATTTTATCAGGGAAACTAATGTACCTGTAAAAGAAAGTGTTTCTAAATCACACATTAATAAAGTCTACTTGATAGTTTATTGGCTCCCTACAAAAGTGAAATGCCACCTGGATTGGATAATAGATTGGACATTAACCAGATTACATTGTATGGTAGTTTTTAACAAGAATGCAGTCTTTTGAGATCAAATGTAGCACATTACTTTATTAAATACGTTATCAAAACATGGATGGATACTGGAGAGGATTATATGGATAAAGACAACCCCAACAAGTTGATTTCCATCATTGAGATAATTGTGATTATCCTCACAAGAGTAGCTTGAAAAAGCTGTCTAGCTCAGAAGTGAAACAATAGAGCCTGGTTACCAAACCAAACACTTGACCTATAACATAATAGTGTGCTGTCTATAAACAGACAATACAGACAATACATGAATACCATGTTACCAAAAATAACGTTTCCTAAACAAAATGTGAGTTATTGTTATATATTATAATATATGTAAACACACATTTTATTAACGTATGTTTTAGTGTCATTTTAAGCATATTTGGATGAGTATCGGGATAATCTATCATGTCGTAGCCAATTCGCACCTAGGCTGTCATCCTAATGGCTGAGGGATTGCACATATTTTCACACTGCTCCCTGTCTGTATCACTGAGAGCTAAAGTTATTAGCCAAATGAATGTTTAGAGGTAATTACAGGAGCCATGATGCGCCTGATTACAGCATGACTTCAGTTAGCATTAGCTTTCCCTGTCTGCCTGACTCAGACAATCATGAATGTGTTTTTGTGTATGTGTAGCGCCGCAGTAATAGCTGTGGAGACGACATTAACTTTCTGCCCCGCTCATTTCCCTGTCCCATTCCCAGGCTGGAGTCCCACTTTTTCTCTGTGTGTGAAATGAAAGGGAAAGAGCACAACTTAGACGCTGAGCGGTGTGTGTGACATATGCATTTGTATACGTTAAATGCATTTTCTGCCATCAGGTGGGTGTGGCTGGTTGTTTTTGTGTGTGTGTGTTTATGCTGTGCCCTGTGTGGCCTAAAGGCATGATTTATTCATGTCCCACCCACCTTTCTTTTTCCTGTCCTGCCCATTGTGTCTTTAGCCTGACCGGACCAGGGTGGATCCCTTGAGGACCCTCTGAGTATCTGTGTGTGTCTGAAAGAGAGAGAGAGAGAGCATTTCTGGCGCTTTCTTTTCCACGAGTATATCCGTGTATTTGAGTGTAGGTTTTTATGTCTGTGTTTACGCTGCCTTTTGCTGAGATCCCCAGAGTCCCCCTGTGATTGTGTGTTTTCTCCTCTGATTTAAATAACAAAGAGCAGGGGAATGCAGGCTGTGTGTTGTCACCCTCTTTGGATCAACCATATTGAATCGAGTACAGTCAGCCCAGATGTGTTATGGCCTGCCCTCAGGGTTTGTTTGTGCCCAACATGATAGAAACTTCCCTGCTGTGGAACTAATGGAGTGGAGACTATAACAGAGAGCAGGGCATTTGTTCCAGCATAAACATTTAGTCATCTTACCCATGACATGTTTGAAATCTAGGCTTTAATGTGATTTAGTATAATTTTTTACACATGGGAAACACTAATGTTACAACATGTAGAAGCTGAATAATCAAAGTTATTGGTATAGAAACGTACATGACTACAATACAAAGCTCTGTTAAATCTGTCTTTAGATACTCATAAACGATCTTTTGACATAATACTTAAACAATTATTAAATGTAGGACAATTAAGAATGTAAGCATGCTTTCAATTCATTTCGGCAATCTCTTCAGTATACTGTTGTAAATCTATTGTTATAAATGTGTGTTGTTTTCTCTCATAACCTGTTAAGCAGAGTTTGATAACAAAAATGGAAATTGTTGAGGGATTAGGATGTTTTAAACTGGTGGTTAAAGCTTGCTACTCTCATAGAAATCCAGAGAATATGAATCTTGTGCACCGGTCAAATTACATATTTATTTAGCAAACGTGTGTGTGTGAAAGTCGAAGACAAGCGGCCCTGTGAGATCCAGCAGCAGCTCTAGAAAAATGTGCACTCCGTCCGATTAAGCAGCTTGGAGATATGGAGCACATCTTGGCTCGTGTCCCGTCTAATTCCCTCATGTGAAAGTCCACACCGTGAGCTAATGAGGCATAAAAGGGCACTTGTCCCCCCCTATCACACGTATGTCTTGATATGGCCCTGCATGTGTTAAAACATAGCTGCCTATAGAGGAACCCACCTAGCTGGGGAGGAGGATAGGAGGGGCTTTTGTCAGACACGTTGACCCACAATTTGTTGAAGCTGACAGTTTGGCCCTGAGGCACCTGCCAGAGACGTATCGTTCCTGGCATTGGAGGGGGAAACCTCAGGGGGATGCTTATGGCACAGCACCCTTCATATCCTCCCTCCTCCTTCCAAATACTGAAGCATGCAGCTCTGTCCCTTTTTTGAAAAGCTGCAAATGAAAAGCAATGGAAGGCGATTACAGGCTGGGGCTTGATTACATGCACTGTCTCTCACTAAAGGCAGCCGCATTAATCACACAGTGCCAGCATGTGGCTCAGTTAAAGACGAGACACTGCGTAGCTCCAAGCGCTGACTGCGGGATCATAAATACATGCATAAAAACCTCTAGTTTCTCTCTTTGTATGTCCTTCTCCTGCGCCGCTGCCCTCCCTTGTTTCTCCACTGGTGCCGGAGACACAGACGCACATTGTGTTTTGTATCGCTGTGCTCCATTGTGGAGGGGGCTCTTCTTAAATGGCATGTGTCAACTTGTGGCCCTGGGAACGATTCGTCTCTTTTGTTTGTGATGAGATGATGAGAAGTAGTGTTTAGTGCAGATGAGGGTGTGTGTGTGTGTGTGTGTGTGTGTGTGTGTGTGTGTGTGTGTGTGTGTGTGTGTGTGTGTGTGTGTGTGTGTGTGTGTGTGTGTGTGTGTGTGTGTGTGTGTGTGTGTGTGTGTGTGTGTGTGTGTGTGTGTGTGTGTGTGTGTGTGTGTGTGTGAGCCAGTGGTGGTGATGTTTGGCTGATGGCTAGACTTTGGCCCTTTTCCCTCCTCAGCCTTCTGAGTGGCAGTAATGCTGATTACGCCCTGGTGAGAGGAGCTGGAGTTGAGCCTCTCTTTGCTCACGCTGGATTAACACACACACACACACACACACACACACACACACACACACACACATGCTTCAGAGTGACTTGCCTCCTGCTGATAACAGATAGTGGCGGTGGCGACAGGTTTCACTCCCTCCTGCACCTCCTCCCTCTCCTCCTATCAACCAGAAAGGGGAAGCAGTGCCATGGCATCCCACTCTGGAGCCGAGGAGGCCAGAACAAAAGACGGCCTGTTTTCAGAAGGCCATTACTCAGACTGCAGAGGATGTGGAAACAATAGGCTGAATGAGATCTACACCCAGACCCCACATTCAACCAAAAGCTAGCAGGAAACATAAGCCCTGTGCACCGACAAGCAGTCTCTCACAGTTTTTGTTCAATCGACTTTATAGTTTAGTTAAAGCCAGGAAAATGAGCCTTTCCCGTCCTGCGGCTCCAACACGTGGAGACATTTATGACAGTAGGGAGAGGGAACTGAGGCTTATTGAGATACTGTCGCCGCTCACACTGACAGTCATTACTTTAACTGTGTCAAAACTTAAGCTGCAGATTTGCTTCTCAGAGAAGACACTGGGTTTCCTGTGTTACTTGGCAAATAGTTGGACATTTTAAATCTGATGCAGGTCAATGGAGGAGACTTGTGAATAAAGACAGCAGAAAGTCATACGTAGTCTCAACAGGCTACGGCTGATTGTTTTCAGGCTTATTCTACAGACTTACTGTCGAGTGTAACTTGCCTGCTTTCACTTAGTGTGTTAACATAAGACTTATAATTAGATTTAAACCATATTAAGGCAGTACTGTGATTAAAGTAAACGGATTAAGCAGGTTTTTCAAAATGAAAGCCAACCATTACCCAGTTAACAGTTAACCAATGAAATCATTGTCAGCTTTTCAAATGATTGTGGCATGTTTAGGACTGAGGCAGATGCAAACATTGGATTAACGCCAAAGACTGACTGAGCTATTGTTTACCCCACAGCCTTCATGAGGAAAATGAAACCACCACCTATGTTTTCTCTTCAGTACCTTAACATATTTGTATCTTACTCCATTTCTGTGATTTTTGGAAATCCACAGATACACTCTTATATGCTGGCACGCAGTTGAATAATTACATACACAATTACAAATATCAACGTATTTCAGGTTTATGCACTTTCAGAAGTGCAGGTGTTCCCTTCAAATGCTGCTGCTCTTACTTTCTCTTGCGTAAGCTGGAGGGGTGAAAAGTTTACATTTCATATTCCCGTTTTCCAACATGATTAATATAGACAGATCATGACCGTAAATGTTGCTGGCCTGAGGTAATGAATGTGCGCTGATTCATGCATGTGTGAAATTGGGGCAGCGTATTGTTCAGTTCAGTCAGTATAGAGAGAGAGAGAGAGAGCTTAAAAAGTGACATTCCAGTGAACCCTGCACAAGGAAATTGAAGCCGATTTGTCAAGGAAGTATGATTTTGTTTGGTTTTTATTTGCTTCTTTTTACTGAGGACGGTGTACACACACATCAGCTTTACCTTAAAAAGGCTGATTAGGCCTCTGAACAGGAGTGTGTTTGATTGATTGACATCCCTGTCCTGTACGCATGGTCACATGTGGAGACTGACAGGCAGGTGAATGCATAAGACTAGCGTTTCTAGTGAATTTGTTAAATTAATTTGCAACAGGGGTCAAAGCTTGGGTAAAAGAATGCATTATCTTGAAAATCGCTTCTCTTTTTTCACCTTTTGGTCTCTTGGGGTCACTGAGCATTACTGAGGTCAGAGGTCACTCCCACGTGTAGTGTAGTATTGACTTCAAATTCCTTATCATTAGAAAGTTGATTTTACACTTTGTATTCCTGTTGCTCACAGTGTTCCTATTGTTTATTCAAGAATCACAAAGATCAGAAGCAACCCACAAGCACCCTAAATATTTTTCACTTGAAAGGAAGACAATAAATATTTCATTATTCATGGTCAGTTGAATTCTTTTAAGTGCCACGTCCTTTGTGGAGAGCGCCTCTCTGTGTTTGAATTGCCATGTGTGCCTCTCCAGAGAATGCACCAGACTTCAGTGCGGGCCCCAGCGCCTGGGAATCATAAAGCTGAGAGGGGTGGGGTGGGGTGGGGGGGCGGTCTTCAAGTCTGCCCACCGAGGTCATACGAGTTGAGCAGCCACCACTGGATAAATGGCAGCCAGAGCTCCTGGGCGTGATGCATGACTGCGCATTTGCAACAGCTGGAATCCAGTGACAGCGCACGGCACAATGGAGTGAACAGATAACACACATCAATGATGCATAAGATCTCAGTTCAAACATTTCATTCTCACCTAGAAGTGCTTTACGTCTGCAGCTCTTTGACCCTTAAATAGTTAACTCTGTTGCGTTCTTGTGTTTTATAGATTGGTTCCCATACTACCTTTCTGTAAAATGGCGCATGTCCATATTACTCAGCCAATCTGTCCCAACACCTCCCGGGATGTGAAAGTTGCATTTTGCTGGAAGTGGAATTCAAACCAAGCCGCAGCCCTTAAACGTCTGTCTGGGCTGCTTCAAGTCATCCTCATGAGCAGCAAAGTGGACAGTGAACCTTTTTATTTCATTTGTACGTTTCTGATCGAGTACATCAACCAAATTCAAACCGTCCTCAGCCTTCACCCTGTGCCTCCTGAGATTCGATCACCTTTGGTTATGGATGTGAGACCGGGCTGCAATAAGATTATTATGCCAACTTTTATGTCAGTTTGACTGTTTTTCAAAGTTTAAAACCGTGAGAAAGTCATTTAAAATGAAATAAGAATGTGTGCAGTTCGGCATTTTTCTTTATGAAGGAATTAAAACATGCATACTTTTTTTGGCCTATTTAAGATGTTTTGCAAAGACGGGAGCTTGAGTTCTGCTTGCATCTATTTGTTTCCCACGCACTTGATCACCCAGTTGGGCACAGCTCTGCTCCCCGGGTGAATCACACAGCTTAAGCTGTACCTGGTAACGCTGTGGTGATAATTATCTTTACTAAGACCCATTATGAATGTGGCTGTTGATGGATCAGCCGAAACTATTATTTATTTATAGAATCATTTGAGCATTATCTCAAACCTCAGTTTCCAAATAACTGACCTTTTGGTTTATAAGGCGCTGGCAGCTGTTTCTCTGCTTTCACAACTTATTCACAGTTTCACAATCAGAGGAGGAAGACACTAAAACCGATTCTATGTGTAAAATGGCTTGGACTGACAAAGATAAGCAAGTGACATTTGTATATCTATCGGCCATCTTTATTTGTATCCCCACATCGGTTGTTGGCATAAAAAGGATTTTAACTCTATTACTGTAGCAATGGCTAAGTGGTCATTAAGTACTTTTATAACCTTGTGAAATATGAACAAAACTGTCTCATGGTGAGAAGAAATGATCCCTCTGGTGAGCTTTCAATGTGATCACAATGTTTTCTCACTTTCGTTTCTCACAAACAAGTGATCCAGTATTAAAGGCTTTAGTCGTGTATCATTGAATGTATCGGCAGGCAAACGTTAGATAATCCCTAAATAAACTCACTGAAACATAAATCATGTCAAACACGCTACAAACAAGTTGCTTTGAACCTCTCGGTGCTAACAGCTCAGCCGTTGATAGTATGAATTCCTGTGATGAAAGCCTGCGTGTGTAGACATGTGCAGCGGGCTGATAAGAGAATAGAGCACAAAACACATCTGATGTGACTTTTAAAGACGGCACAGAAGCAAAGCACCACTCTGTTGAGTGGCTTAAATCATCAGCATTAACTAATGTATTAGTTATGATTTAGTTAACAAGCTTCTAAAAACAGCAGAAATAGAATTTATAGAAAATACATTTATAGCAATGATTTCCTTCATTTGGCAAACCAAAGTCTCTTTAAAACAAATGTAATTGCTTATGGGATGTTCACCTGCATACTGTAAAAACAAACATTCTGTATTTAAAAAGAATGCATGTGCGGTAATGACAAACAGCCAGTTTTGTGGTGATTAAAGTTGTGTTTTTTTCACATTACCCACTTTAATTTAACCGTTTTTTCATATTGGGGTTGCAACCGATGATTGCTTATTCGATTATCCGGTTTAAAATGTCCACATATTATTTGAGATCCTTTTTGAATCGATTGATTACTCAACTAATCAATGACGACTCATCATCGCGGCACTACTCATCATGAAGTTAAGATTTTCTGCTTTAAAAGTCATTGTTGTTACTTAACTATTACTGAAGCACTGGTAGGGATAAAGTACAGTATACGCCATTATAGGAATCCAGCAAAAGGAGTTTATACCCAAATCAAATGTAACACCAGCTTCACTGGAACTTACTGCATGTTATACAATGCATGTGTTAATTGAGAACACTTTTTTTGTCAGTGACCGATTTGAAAAACACTTGAGTCTTGCTTAATGTAACTTAGAAAATCTGCATTCTGCAAACCATACAGTACATTTCAAATGATGGATGCTGGTGTCGCACACACACACACACACACACACACACACACACACACACACACACACACACACACACACACACACACACACACACACACACACACACACATGTGGGCATGTTGGCATCATGTGGGAGCAGAGGGAAACAGGAGCAAGTGGAGGAAATCCCCGTGATAATTTAACACTTAAAGCTGCTTCCCTGACCCCCAAAAAGATGGCACAGCTGCCTGCAGCATGAAGAATGGGATTGCTGACAGACTGCTGACTTCACCACCACATCCAGTTGCCATTGAAAAAATACTTGTGATGACAGTGAGTGGATCATCTCGACACTATATATACTGTAGCTCCTGACTAGCTAGAGTCATTTCATAAATAATAAATGTAACTCCTGCAGAGCCTCTGTGGAATAATGCTCACAGTTCCCATGAAGCTAAATGAATATCCCAGTGAATGAGTGTAGTTTTTCGAATTCAGACGTGCAATTACATATTTTTTCGGTGGTCAAATCATTGTGGATTTGTACTTTTTCTTTTTCTTCGTATCCTTACTTTCCCCGATCTGTTATTATATGTCTGTGTGTTCGTGTGTGCATTTTTCTGCCCTGGAGGTTGCAGCCTTGGCTCTGCTGCGCTCCACTGAGTCTGCCAGGAGATCTCATGGACGCCTCAGTGGAGCGGACTCTTAAAAACACTGTTTACCCAAGGAGATTTATTTAAAGTTACAGAGCGGCACAAAGTCTGTGTGTGCTTGTGTGTTACTCATGGCATTTACACATGCAAGTCTGCTTCAGATGCGATAAAAACAAGATGTGCAAGTGTTGGATTGCCGATAGTGTTACCCAAAGGCATATATGATATTTAATTGAATTGGACTATTTCTGCAAACTTCATCCTTTTTTGTTTTAGTCAAACTGCTGCGCTACGTGTTCGCAAGTTCTCATTATCTCCAAAGTTTTCCCAAATGACAAAGAAAAGGTCGTTTGCTCGTTTTTTTATTGCACTCTGACTCACATGTGTGTCATCTGGATTCAATACGCTCCCAAAACTCTGAGGAGCATTTAGAAGACAGTACTCGTCTTCAAAAAGAAAAAAAAAAAAAGAGGGATGACTTGTTCTTTAAAATACATGAGGTCCAAATTCCTCAACACAACGGTCTTGATGTTCGCACATTTTTCTGTCGGTATTCATATTTTGAAAGATATTAATGTTTTTGGTGAACCTCTGACCTTTTTGTTTTGCCATCAGACCAACATTTCCACTCAGGAAATCCCTTATTCTGAGTCAGATTGCCATAAAATGAGCGGATGAATCCTTCCTTCTTGTTCCACCATCAGTCCAGAATATAAGATTAACAACACAAGATATATGAATTTGGGCAAACGGTCATTACATGTGTTTCTCCTCCCAAGAGCACGGTTACATTTCAATGCAATGTTAAATGGTGTATATATTGTTAGCTCGACTAGTGACATGGCTTTAGACATTTCAAAATGAACAGTATCCTACTTGTTGCATTCAGTCTGTTCTAGATACTAGCAGTGTCATTTTAGGGTCAAGTCTTTTTTTTTTAGGGTGTTTTTTAAATACGTCTTCCAGAATCTGGCGTTTGCAGTAGGTTATTAAGTTGCAAAAATAAAAGTTATTGATTTATGTTGATTGCAACCATGTGTTGTTGGCGACATTACATTTGGCTGCGGAGTTTGCCTCAGAAATTCTGCTTTTCCCAACAATAAGTAGAAATGTTGAAATATATCTTTTAAGGAAGCACACACTCAAGAGTTCCTAGGAAAACACTGTCAAGTTAAAATAACTGTGATATGAAATATTCCTTCTGTTCAGTCACGGAAACATATACAGATAACAGCTTTTTAAAACAGGAAGTGCTGGTGTATGAGTGTGTTGTTTATACAGTAGTTTGCCTATCATCTGCCTTTTTATTGATTTCCCTGTATGTTTTTGGTTCAATCTGACTGCCTGCTGTTATTTCTCCGTAGAACATCAAGATCCCAGCTCCCACTTCAGAGTCTCCTTCTGCTCTTCGCGTCTTCTCCTTCTACTTATCCAGCGACAGCAAAGACCAACCTCAAGCCAGCTTTGACTGCATCCATCAATATGTCACAAGGTACAGAGTCCAAGCACAAATTGAGTCCTATTTTTAATTGATTTCTTCTGAAAATGTCACCATACGCTGAACCTTTTCCCCCCATATACACTCCAGGGAGAAATGTTTCTACCACATAAGCAAAGCAAAATACTCTCCTGCAAAAATAACCAACTGAAGATTATATATCTGTGTTATTTGTTATATCCGATCTACTGGTTGTGGCCCGTATGTGACCCCCAGACGATACTGGTGATCTTCTTCTTAAGCCGTCGGTCTTTCAGCTCTGTGTGTGCCCACGTCTCTGCGGATATCGTGAGAGACTGTCTGCTGCACACAGGATGGGGCAATTGTAATTTCCTGTATATTTCTGGGCTGACCCTCTCATTACTGAGACCTGTGATGCCTTGTTTATGGAGTGGATATGCTGGGAAACCGAGGGCTAACTGTGGTCTGAACTCCAAACTCGTTCTGGCTCCAGTCAGCTGCTGGAGCCAAGACAAACAGCGTAACAGCGTGAGGGCAGGATCCTCCTCTCTGCCCTCACATGTGTTTGGATATTTAGCAGAGAAACTGGAGAAATGATTAGAACTCTCTCATATAATTGGGTTGAGAAAATAAAAATAGGAGAAAAAGCTTTTAAATAGGAAAAAAAAAGAATTTGACATCCCAGTAAATCCTTGATTTATTTACAGCAATAATGCAGCCCAGCTTCATGTGTTCAACTTTTTTTTAACTTTTGTCCAAGTGTACTGGCAGTATTCAAGCTCATCCTGGCGCCTTTCCTCTGCCTCTGTCCTGCTTTGAACCAGAAGATCTGGCTTTCTCACATGTAGCACTCTGCAGAGCTATATCTAGCATGTGACATAACATACAGTAACCATAGCCCTGTCTTAGCTACCCTATACCACAAAGCCACTTTATTCCTCCTTGTTGATATGCTGCTCTAAGATGGCTTATACTGTAGGCCTATGTTTTTACCCTGTTTACTGTACAACCAGTGGAAAAAAAGCCCTGCGGTTCAATGGCTCCGTGTTTTTGTTTTGCAGTGACGGCCGAGAGCAGCTGGAAGGTCAAGGCATCATCCAGGACAAGATCACAGTGTGCGCCACGGACGACTCCTACCAGATGACCCGTGAGAGGATGTCTCAGGTGGAGAAGGACAGCTGGAGCCGCGCCGCCATCGAGATCAAACCCGGAGCCACACATCCAAGTAAGAATAGAGCAGAGGTCACTGTGGAGCATAAACAGAGGATCACAGGATGACACATCTGCAGAGCTTCATGTGGAAAAGGCCACACAGCTTGGAGAGGGACCCAGCAAATTGAATGTGGAACCAGTGATGGCATATAAAAACAAAATATAAATATAACAGCACCAATAAAAGTAATAGGAGTAATTGCCTCACATGAGAAAAACATTGCTGTATTTATTGCTTTAAACTCGAAACCAGATATATTCCTATTTTGATGTGAAATCAAATCAGACATCTAGGCTGCGTTTTAGGTTATACAAATTAGACTGAAAGCCTAGTCTTCTCTTATGTATTTTTAACCACTTTTTTTGGTTGTCAGTTTGTGAAAAGCTTGGTCACATGCTACTAGAAGCACTTCACCTCTATTACTTTTCAGGTATAGAAAAAAAAGATGCCAACTACTTACTAACAACAAGAAAACACAACGTTTTAACAAAGTGCTGCAACTCTGAGAACCTGTGAACATAACACTGTTTGAACTAGCAGAGACTCCCAGCACTGGGATTTTGTGCCAGCTTAATTAAGTAAAGGTCAGAAGGAAAAAGAAACACATTGATTTTTTTGTGTCTGCCATTTTGAATTTGTTCTAATAAACAAATTATCAAAACGTATACAGATCCTGTACTTCAGGGTAGCTCTCCTAATTCCTTCTCACTCTCACAATGAGGTTGACTTGACGGGGCTAGCATGCTTATTTCAGTAGCTCTGTAACACCATACATAAACGTCTTAGACAGAACTGCAAACCACTTCTTCAAATTCTGTTGCTAATTTTTTATAAGGCCACAATTGTACACATTGCACCTTTTGGTTCTATTTAGTATTGTCTCTTACATCTGTCTTTCAAAGCATTGTTGGCCGAATAAAAACACTTTTGGGTCTGAGTCAGCAGCATCTGTCTTTTAACCATCACTTCAGAAGTAGATGGCCAATTCAAATATTCAAATCCAGGTTCATCCAGTTTAAACTGTTGCAACATGTAGTTCTTTGTAGAGGTGATGGGGGTTGTTTCTAAAAGTTGGCTTACAAAGATGAAATATTAGCTCTGTAACTACCTTATTTTCTTGAAAAACACATTGTGGTGCCAAAAGCTTGACATCTTTAATTGTTATTGGCAAACATATTACACGCTTTGATGAGTACATTTGTGTTTATGGGATTTCTTAGATCTTAATCATATGTACCTAACAAAATGTTATTATTAGAACAGGCATGAACCAGCAAGCCACTTTCTTTTCTCTTTTCTCTTTTTTGTCTTCTCCAACCTTTGCCATCGTTATGCAATATTGCTCCTTGTGTCAGTGCTGGAGCTCCTGGGAAGAGGACACTCAGGGAGGTTCAGACCTAATTTAAACTGTGAGGATTTTGTAACATAAAATCTTAAGGAGAGGATGACTTGGCAACATACTGTATATGCCCGAAGGGAAACATGGAAGTAATGCACTCTAAATCTCCTTTTAGCCTCAGGCGGAGCTCAAGAGTGCACAAGAGTGCACATTATCAGGAATGCCAAAACCTATGGAGCCCTACAACCCACTCTATAATTATTACACAATTCTATGTATTTCTATCAAGATGAATGGCTGGCAGCAGAGTAATGATCATGCATAGAGTTATAATCACATGGCAGGACATCATTTTGTGGTTGAAAGGAAAGCCTTCTTTTCCTGTACCTCTGCCCCACTCTGACCTTCAAAGCGCAGATTAACCTGTAATGGGATTAGCACAGAGAGATAGCTTTCACTGCCGTCTGTCTGCAGCAGAGATGTAAGCAATGATCGATGGGGTGCTTACAACTGGAGACAGATAGCTGCAGGCCAACATGCACATGTGAGCTAGAGATAAAGGTTAGAAGATAGTATTTGAATGAATGTTAGCCCATTAGTCAACAGAAGTACACATTGAGCTGGTGTAAGATAGGTCTTCCCCTCCTTATTCGATTAGTCTTGTTATTTGTTTGAGTCTTGGTCGATTATGATCTATTTAGTCAATGTATGCTTTTTTCATGCTGAAGGAATATTTAAATGTTTATAAGCTCATATAAGCTTTTAATCAGCAAAAATGAATTCTCAAATCGAGTACAGTCCTAGTTTACGCTGTGGTTGGAGTCTTTAAATGTGGGTGCCTTTTAACTCTCTGTCAGCTTTTGTTTGACCTACTACATTGATGACACGTGAAAGGCTTTATTTTTTAAAGCTTGCATGATACAGTTCAATAAGGACCTTTGGTAGATTCTCCCTGCTCTCAGCTTACAAATCAGTTCCAATGAGCTTTGGTGAAAGTCTCCCTAAATGTTTGGATATTCCTAGGATTATATGACTTAAAATGCAAATAATTGTTTTGGGTGTAAAATGCATAGCAACAAGTTTTTTGTTCTTACATTGTGTAGAGTTTGTTGGCATTGCGACACAAATACAACTTCAGAAATACACTGTTTAACTGAGTATCACTCCGTCAACCCTAAATCATATTCTCTCTCTGTCTACTTTTTATGTGTTTAGGTAAATGTGTGAAGTTCCAGAAGCGGCCTCTGTCTACATCAGACAGCAGTTTATTCAAGAACTCCACCAACAACCGGAGGATCGGCGGCACGACCACGCCGACCCAGAAGCCCTTGAGGGAGCGCATCATCCACCTCCTGGCTCTGAAACCGTACAGAAAACCGGAGCTGCTGCTGTGGCTGGAGAGAGAAAAAGCCGACCCCAAGGACAAGGCCGAGCTGGGGGCCATACTGGACGAGGTAAACAGACAAATAATGTGTATGTATGCATCGATGTCTGAGTATGAACATACATGTACAAACACTTACATGCATGCTTAATTGGTTTGCACACAGTGGCTCATACACATCTAAAAAGAACATTGAGGACATTTTTGGCTTGTGTTTGCACCTGGGCACATCAAACCTATATTACATTACATGTCATTTATTAGTTTATCCAAAGTGACTTACACACATTCAGTACTGTGGACAATCCCCACAGGAGCAATTTGGGGTGAAGTGTCTCAGGGACACAACGACATGCTGACTGCAGTGGGACTCAAACTTGCTATCCCCTGATTCGAAGTCCAGCACACTATCCACTGAGCCACAGCCTCCCTATATATAAACACACTGCCTTTGTGTATGACCTATAAAAACACTACCGTATTGCAGACGAAAATTCTTGTAAAATGCGTTTCAACTCGCCCTTTTAAATCGAAACAAACCACAAAAATGTTGCATTTAAGCTGAATTTCGTATACTGATTTAGAAGTTTATGCAACCCAAGAAAATACAAAAATGTAGATTTTTTTTTCCCAGCTAGCAAACATATAATCTATACTGGAAAAAACAGTGGCCAGCTGTGCTTTAATTGAACGTGTGATCTAATTTAGAAACGTTTACCTTATGGGACTTTCCTGTATACATTTTTGAGTAATTCCTACATTTTTGAGTTTGTGTGTTTGTACTGCCAGCCCTTGTGTGTGTTTGAGTGTGCATGTCTGGGTATTTACTGCCCTTGCGCTTGTTGAGGTTTGTGCATGCATGTGGTTTTTGTGTGCGTGGATGTGTGTAATTAGGTCGATGCTGTAATTGTCTCTCTGCTGAGATTGTGTTTGCAGAGGGGCGGGTCGCTCTGTCAGGAGGCCCCAGAAAGATAGATGTCCTCTGAGAAAATCAGTCTGAGGAGATTAGAGGGGAGGTTAAAGCCGGAGACTCTCAGTTGGGAGCAGAATCTCATATAAAGAGTTTCTGCTTTTCAGGAATGGGGATGTGCCACTTTCAGCACATCCAGGACAGCAGTTGCCATGCTGCTATATCTCACAAAGGAATCACATAGTGTAGATTTTAAAAGAGACATTACTATATTTAATATAAGAAAGCTTTGGTTGTCAACTCTCTTTTATTTCAGTTAATCATGTTGTTGCATTAGGGCAGGGGTGTCAAACTCAATTTCATCGCGGGCCACATTCGTATAAAAGTTGCACTCAAAGGGCCGGTTGTAACTATATAAATATATAATATAAATATAAAATAATGTATTATATTACATTATTGCCTCTGAATTGGATTATTATCGGATAGGATAATAACTTAGTAATTAACTACGTCTGAAAGCAGAAGTCCAGGGCAAATAATTGTAAGTCTCTTCAGTGCGCATGTCACAAAACGAGATGCATTGTGGGACATTTATGGGCAACCTGCTTCTGTAAAGTGGCATGTAACCTTATAATAAACGTATTATATTCTTTGCAAGCTCTTGCAGGGCCACATAAAATGAAGTCGCGGGCCGGATTTGGCCCCCGGGCCTTGAGTTTGAGACCCCTGCATTTGGGGGAATTTGAGGTGCAGCAAATAATTACAAATCTTTAAAGAGATGTATATTTGTAAAGTTTAGATAAATGAATGTGCTATGTTCCTAAGTGCATAGGAAATATGTAGTATTTAAGTGTGATTATTGCATTTTAGTTTGATGAATGGTTTGATAACATTTACAATATTTCCTTTTAAAAGGTATAGTGTATTTTTATCTGTGAATCACTATATTTTAAATCATTTATCATAAATCTGAAGGCAAATCTTTTGTCTCCCCCCTCTGGCGGAGACGGTAATAACCATATGAGAGAGATGATATCGATGGAGACGAAGTTACTGTATCTCAAGATACAAAAGATATTTCCATACATATAATTGAAAAGGAAAACAAAGTAAGGGAAGACTTTAAGAGAGTGCTTCTGGAGGAGGGGGAGATGCTTACATGGTCCAGCTGGGAACATTTGCCACTGACACTACAGAGAGCTCCTCTAGCAGCCACTGGCTAAATCTTATTGTGTGAACCTGGCAAGGTCTTGAACAACAATCAAAGGTCTCCGAATAAAACAGGTTTAAAATATACAAGACAGAGAAATGCCTTAATATGATTTTTTTTTAAAGAGGCATCATGGGGTATATTGTATTTTCAGGTGGCCAGAGTGAACCCCAAGGACAGCAGCTACCTGCTGAGGGAGGACTTCTACAAACATGTGCAGAGGGCCTGGCCGGGATACAGCGAGGAGGAGAGGCCGCTGATCAGCAGGCTGCTGGCCAGGTGGGTCACAGGCACAGGCTGAACCAAACGGACATTGCATTACTATTCATTATTAATACAATAAACCAATCATTAAATAGACTTCACATTGCAGAGCCTATTACTCTATAATTTGGGGATGCCTTCAAGTAGCTCTTCACTTTTTCAGTATGTCAAGGGGGTTATATCTGTCAAAGAAATAGTAATTGGAAATACAACCCATCTTCTTCACCGCTCTAGGCAGGCAGCAGCAGCACCACTATTCTGTCCTCTTTTCCTCTTTCCTCCATTTCTCTCAGTCTCGCACATTGCTATGCAAGTGCTAATTAACAATCGCACACCAAACTTACATTGTCACGCTGCACATTTGAAGTTTCCAGTTTGAGTTCATCTTTTTAAATGCCACATTGGTAACCCTCTCTTTCTTTCGTTTAACAGGAAGTTGCAGGCACACATCAGCCAGCCATCGAGGAATCTTCCAGCAAATGTGTCAAAGACCTCCGAGGATACAACGCTACATCAGAGCCCAGCAAAGAGTCCTGCAGTGGTAAATGGCCAAATTGTTTTTCATTCGGCTTTAAACATGTTTGAGATTCACTATCTGCTTTTTAACGTGGAGCTTATTCATCGTACTTATGTGAAATACGTTTTAAATGTAGTTGATTATTTCATATTTATAAATTGGATTTTGACTGTTGAAGTCAGTTAAAGTGAATGTCCTGAATGGTATTTTGTTTGTTGTTTCACATAAAGTTAAGTTATGCTTGTTTCTGTGGTTTTGTTAGAAAATATTAAGGTTGATTTCTCTCTTTCTCCAGAAACGTCCCGTGCCTTCTGACTCTCTGGAAAACCTCGCTGTTAAGAAACAAAGACTTGTGGACCAGAGGTTACAACAGCAGCCCGCAGTAAACGGACTCTTAAACAACAAAGGACACGTCATTTCTGCTCCTTCCTTCAACCCCAGTTTCCACACAAAGACTGAGTTTCAACGGACGACTAACCAAACTGGAAACCAAAATGGCTTACCAGGAGGCCACAGTGGCTTTCCTCTAATGCACAAACTGTCTAGCACCTCTGACACACCGGTCTCAGAGAGCAGGGAACAGGGACCCAAAGTAAGCAGCCAGCCGCCACAGGGCGACTCCGACTGCTCTCACCAGCCGCCCTCCAACAGCCAGCACAAGAAGAAGAAATCTAAAAAGCACAAAGACAAGGAGCGGGAGAGGTTAAAAGAAAACAAGGGCAGCGAATGGTTCGAGACGAGTCCTGATCTCAAGCAGAAGCCGGACAAACTTGACAGTAAGACCATCTTTTAAGCAGAACTTTCCTGTGACTGATATTTCTATTACACGGTTTGACCCCATCCTGAGACCAACACATCGTTTTCAATACTTCATGATACTCTTATTTCTTCTGTTTTGAATTCCATAATGGAGTCCGAACTCTAGGAATTTGGGAGATGTCACCTTAATGCTCTTATTAGGTTTGAATAATACATCCATTTTATTATATTATTCAGTAGAGCTATACAGTAGAACCTACATACACCTGCGTAGTTTCTGTCTAAGCCCAACCAGAACCTGTATCTGTAATTGTGGACCCAAGACTGATTTAAAAACCTGCATTTCCAATGCAAAATTCATTCAATAATGTAATTTAAATAATATATTATTGACATTTATCACAACATAAGGCAAACTAGAGCACCTTTATTGTAGTAATATACATTTTTGACAGGATGGTCAGAACAGCCCCAAAAGGTCACAGACTATAAGGCCTGACTTCAATTTAATAAAATAAACTATAAAAAAAACGGGAAGTTGGCTAAACTCGATTTGATTCAAGCCTGAGGGAACTTTGTGATAATAAAGTCTGACCAGGCTCGAATCCGGCAGGTCGGAGGAAGGTTTGAGTAGACATTCAAAATTCAGAAAGGGGGTGACCCCACCTCCAAACAGTGTTTCCTCCTCTATAAGACATCAGGGTAACCACAGGGACTTTGAGCTGATGACCAGTGGTTCAGTTCCTGAGGTCCACTCAGCGACCGTTTGTCTGACAGACCTCTGGTGCATTTATAGAGAATGATCTCATAAGCATGACAGTGTTTGCTCTGCTAAGCTGGTTCTCTTGAGTCCTCGGTGTGCGGCTGATTGACTCAACAACAGCCCGAGCTGCGCTTTGCGTCTCTAAGCTGATATGTCTCCTGACACCCACCAGCCTCTCTGCACATACAGAGACACACACACTCATGCTGTGTCTTGCAAAACAAAAACACATTGCCTAACATTCAGCCGAAGACAAAGCGTCATGTAATTGATGCCTGTATTGACTCAACTGAAGCTCATTTATTTTCTTTATCCTCTGCATTTATTCCAGATCCTGACATCACAAATGCTGTGGCCTCTGAGGAGAAACCAGATTACGTGCTGTGAGTGTAAACATCTTTTATGATGTAGCATAGTTTTATTTTTAACACATTTGGGACACTGGCTGTTACAATATGTGGTAAAAACAAACAGTGGGTGTTAACATCCATTCTATTTTTAACAGTATTCTTGCTATTTTTTCACCATCCGCAAGAGGAATTATTTACAGCTCCCACAACTTCAAATAATTGGTCTTGTTACACAACATATAACACAGACTTGACTTGTTTGTTGTGAATGTATTGGTCTTATATATAACTGACACATTCAACAAAGAATTGTCTCAATTGAGATGAATGGATAGAATACACCTGTATGTTTATCATTATCAGTATCACAATGCTGCCATCTTGTGTCGGACATATGTATTACACAAAATAAGTTTTGAATTGCAACATGTATAAATGCAATTGTCCGTGTCTTTTTGCAGCTCATACGGCCCCATAATGACTTTGGAGCAGCGTGAGCGGTACCAAGAGGATTTCTGTGCAGAGTACGATGAATACAAAGACCTCCACTCGCGGATCGCCACCATTACTCACATGTTTGTTCAGCTAGGATCCAAGATCAAAAGCTTGCCCCCTGGCACGCGAGAATATAAGGTACATACATTTAACCAGAAGCATGCAAAAAATGCACAAATATTTTATTATGCAGCTAAATAATATTAAACTATATAATCCTTTTCTTCCTTTGTATATTTTAGATAATGGAAGGCCAAATACTAGAAAAGTACTCCAAGTATCGAAAGGTGAGTTGAACATTCAAGTGGTTTAAGCTATGGTGTTGTTTTTGTTTCATCTCCCTAATTTTGTCAACATTGTTACTAAATGTCCTGTTATTGGCTTCAATTAATTTCACCTCTTTATCACCAGTCAAAATATTCCTCAATCTCAGATTTCACTCGATTTAAGGGAAACTGTTTGTTTATTTTCTGAGAACAAGGGAATATCAATATGTGAACTCTTTCACACTTTCTTCTCTCTCCATAGAAGTTCCCAGGCTACCGGGAAGAGAAGAAACGCTGCGAATATCTCCATGAGAAACTGTCCTACATCAAACAGCTCATCGCAGACTATGAAGTCTCTCAGGCTTCTTCATAGCATTGGATCTCTTTTTTATCATTTAGTTTCAATGTGGAACCCTGTGCTTTGCATTAACAACATAGGTTTAAAAAAAAAAAAAAGCATTTCATCCGAGAGTTTTACTAAAGATTTTTGGATTGAAACTGCAGCGTCGACATCCACGGCCTCTGCTTGGATCAAGGACCATGCTGTGAGCAACGAAGATATGAATCAGTAGCAGTTCTCTCTTTGTTTTGAAAGTCTATTTGCTTTCGTTTAATGAAATCACTTCATGACAGACAACTTCCCTAATAGTTTTTGACCGCCTTGCTAAAACCAGTGTCAGTGTAAGCCATTCTGATGGAATTATTTAAAAGGTAGGAAATTATGAGTTTAACTTATTCACTTTGTTTTTTGACATTAAGTCAAACACTGCTCCAGGCAGATTTCCCTTTTATGAATTTAAATATTTCAATATACAGTTTGCTTTTTCAATACTATATCAAAGTTGCCTCATTGATCATTTGAATAACGATTGAATAGCCTAGTGCAAAAAATGGATGTTTGAAGTCGTTTTATCTCGGCCTTCACATCTGATTCCCAGTGCAGATTCCTTTCACGTTTCAGGCAATTATCTTAAAGCAAAACTATTTTAAAGACATACTGCATTACCATCAACTTATTCAAACTTTATTTGAATTAAAAAGGATATTTGCCAGGAAACAAGTGAAGAAATCTAACCCTTTGGCCAAACTTGGACCCTTTTTTTATCAATTGATGTATTAAACTGAAGATATTTTTTTAAATAAGGCCAGTTTGTAGCTCATACTTTTCCCCTGAAAGGATCTGCTAAGCTTGTTTTATGACAACTTCTTAAAATACCTGCTAACATTTTTGTTTCCAATGAGAACAATAACTGGAAAATATTTAAATTGTTTGAAATGTTAAGATTGAGGTACATGCTGTCTCCCAAATGCACTTGTTTAAAGTATTTATTCACCACACCCGTTTTTTTTTAGTCACAAGTAAAGGGATCAAAATGCTTTGATGGCTGTTGCAATAATTTGGTGAGGAAGGACGATTATTTCCCCCAAATGCAATACTGACATTGTTAACCCGGGACAAAGTCTAGTTTAAAGTATTCTAACCCACTGTAGAGAAGAGTCATGACATTTTCTTCCTTCTTTTAACTACTGATGTATTTATTTTAAGCCACCTTTCTCTGTTCTGTGCTGTCTTCTGCTCAGCTTGAAGCGTAAGGTCTTTCTACTTAAAAATGTGTTTCTCAATCCAAGCAGCTGGGAAAGCTTGTGAACTGTAACATTTTGTCTCCAGCAGTTCAAATGACAAAAGACTAAGGGCTGTTAAATGTTTCAAATGCAGTTGAAATGGGAAAAATCTGTTTTGGCAGGAGGAGATATCAATGTTTGAAGTCAACTAACTATATTTGTTTCCCTCGAGTTTGACAGTGAATTGAACAGTATAGCTGTGGGTGATTTCCTCATATTGACCCAGGGACAAATACATTGAACATACATTTGATATTGGAAAACACTAACAACATAAACCTTTCAGAAGAACTCATTACCAGCATATTTGAAAATGCTGAGCTGGGAATCATAGAAACGCTCACGAGAAAGCTGCCTGAATTGACAACGTTGAAGGATACAGTGAAGGATTTCCAAGTCCCTAGATATTTGGTATTCAAGGAAATACTGAGCCATATTGGTTAAAAGAAGAAGTGTGTATTTGCTACACAATAACCTGTTAATGTACTATTTTAAACAACTGAAGGGGCTTTTTAATCTTTTGAATTCCCCTTAATAATCAGTGTCAAAAAAGGGGGCAGAGGGCTTGTTACATTTCAATTTGAATTGTAATTTTGTTTGTGGTTACAGCTTTTTACTGAAAGTTATCACTGAGTCAATGACGTAGAAGCCTTAAAATGACACTTTTATCAACAAACTGCCAATATCAACAAGGATTCATCACGTGCACACACACCTGTTTTTCTGCCTTACTGTATATTCCTCTGAGCTGTTGCATTTAAACCTGTCTTTCACTGTTCAAATGAAAGTGTCTTTCCCACACTTTTGAATCGTACTTTCTGGAGGAAATCTTTGATTATGTAATTTCAGAATTACTATGATGGCATAGCGTTCTCATCAGTTGCATTTTTTTTCATCTTTAAGGTACGCTGTTTTTCATAATCAGATATGTTGGTCTGGTATTTATCATTAGGGATTCCACTTTGCTTTTTACACTCTTTCACTTTGATATTATCATCTCTTCTTAGCACAGCCATTTGGTTTGAAGACTGTCAACAGAGATTTCAGATCAAAAGAAATCCATTGTAAAAATAACAGTGATCATCAATTCCAGGTAATTATAAGAAGGTTACAGGGGGTGCAAAGTATAATTGTGTTGAGTGGTTGATTAAAGACCATGATTATCTGTGGGATATTGAATATAGACCATAATTATCATTCGGCTATATGATGGAAAAAAATCACTAGTTGTAAAAAACTGAACCATTCTTCCAAAATCACAGATGGATTTTATTTATCTGATGAAGTCTTAATCACAAGCTACAAAAAAAGTTCAGATGGTGTTTTCTTTTGTGTTTATTGCATACTGCAGGTGTTTTGACTACATGTGCTGCATACCTGCTGAAGGGAAAGCCTCATCTTATTCAGAGAAGAGTATGCATTATGAACTGCATTTTACAAATGTACACTTTCTATTTTTCTGTTGTGCAATGTTCAAAAGAATAAAAACATCAAAGATATATCCTTGTTTCATGAGCCTTGCTCTTTGAATTTCCAATGCAGGTAGTCTGCATCATTCATTGATCATCATTATTGATCTTGTCTTGACACAACATTGTTTTACTGTGCAGTCGTCCGAGTATACGATGTCTGCATTAAATTATTTATTGGTTAAGTTTGTCATATAAAAGCCTAACAAAAATAATCAGACTAACCTGTATACAGAATTAAAATGCAATATGTGAATACTTTAGAAAGGGAGTATTTGTGCCTTATGAGAGGTTCAAGTTTTTTTTTTTTTTGTCATACGAACATAGCTACAGTGTAGTTATGGCGATGAAAATCTTAGGTCACAGGCTCCTCCAACAGTGCAACACAATAAAACAGATAAACAGAAATATAGTGCAAGTAAATAGTAAATACAAAAATAGTTTAAAAAGGTGAAATAGTGCAATAAGAGTCTATATGCAGAGTGGTACGGTACCTACCCAAAATACCCTCTCCTTTGCTGTTTGACAGATACTGTTATCCACTAAATAGCCTACTAATGAGCTTATGAGTTTTCAGTGTTTTTCAATGAAACCACTGTGAATTTGAGTTTATTAACATTTACCCTTGTGGTCAACACCTGAACATAACCATTTACATACAAAACCGTATAAATATATCAATATATTTTCTTCCTATATAGATTTAAGATTCAAAGGTTATATTGTCATAAGCACAGAAGCTATTGAAATCTTAATTCCCAGTCTCCATTTACAATGCAACATAAATAAATATAAAACAATAAAAATAGTCTAAAAAGAAACAGGATAGAAATAAAAGAATGTTTTATAAAAAAGCCATCTGGTTATTTAAAGATCTGTTTGGTTTTTTGAGTTTGTGTTTACAGGGACGCGGCTATAACAAAACAGATTATTCAATTCCTCCCTATTGATTGAATTTGAAGGGATGTAAGAGGAGAAAAGAAAGTTTAGACGATCCCTAAGCAGCTGCTGTTTGACAGATATCGGAAGCCAATTTATCCGTGACGGCATCATCACCGTAACAAATAAGACCATTATCTGAAACAATTAACACTGGGCCACCATAAATATGTTATGGCACTGATTTTCAAGTACGCTACCGGTAACCTTACTGTAGAAGGATTTGAAGACATGGCAACGGTTGTCATGACGACCGTGATACACTCCACGGCTTCTGGTGTGACAAATGAAGGTAAAACTGCAGGCTTAGCAGCATGAAATGACATTTTGAGTTATATATATTTTTGTTTAATAGTTTAACTCACAGCTGAGCTAAGCAAAGAGCTACTTTATGTGTGTTGTGGTTATACTGTAGTTTTATAGCATTAGCTCTACCTTTTGTGAACGCGTTGTTTTTGTAGTTTGGCTAACAAGCTAACATGCCTGCTTCTTAACTAGGCCCAAACAGTCCAGGAAACGTTTTGGTATTGTAATGCAAAGTATACGCCTCTTCTTGTTAACTTGTTTTAGGCCTATTTTTACCAGAGTTGGAACGTTTTTGAGAGACTTGTAACCAGTGGTGTACTGTACTTAAGTACAATTTTGAGATACTTACTTTACTTTGTAGGCCTACTTGGCCCACGCAGAGAAGGACAAAACCCCTTTCAGTTGCACCATTTTTTTTTGCAGATGCTGCATCTTCTATTCTTTCTTAAAGTACACCACTTCCTTTAAATATATTTAATGGTAATACTTTTGTACTTTAACAACATTTGAATGCTTGTCTTTCACTTGTAACTGAGAATTTCAACCCTGTATTAAACCTGCTTAAAAGTACAAATTATGAGTACTTTTTCCACCACTGATATTTACAATGGTTGTAACCAAGCACATTTAGTCAAGTACTTTTTATACAGTTATGTACAGTTTTGATGCAGTTTACGGGTTTCTATTTGTTTACTCCTCATTGTAATGTAACTTGAAGTTTAGAAGTCTACAAAAAAACTCAATTATTTGTCCAACATTAACATTTTCCGATCATAGGATGTCCACGTATTCCAGGAAAAGCAGCACCCCTGACTCAAACATGAGAGCAGCTTGCAGCACAGAAACATCCATGAAGAAAACACCTATGTTGGAAATATCCCGTGCAACTGAGGTATAGATTGGCAGTTTAAAATGAATGGATTATTATTGGGGAATGATTGAATCTCGTCACATAATTGACAAACCATCTGCACAACTCTTTCTAAACTGTGTGTTATTTTGACCAAAATTCCAATGACAATGTGTCCAAAGGGCTCTACAGGCACATTAAGACCTTTCATTGTATTCTAATAACGACTCGTGTGCTTAAGAGGATGTGATAAGGTCTTCTTCATTTTCGCCTATTCCTCTGATCCCTGTCTTTCGCTTCCCTATAGAACATTTATTCATTGAAACATGTAAAGCATTTTATTCTTCCTCGTATATGTCTGTTCTATCATAATTGTCTTTATCCTTTCCCTTGCTTTATCCCGCCTCTTTGGTTATCTCAGAGTGGTGCCTAAAAAAAATAAGTTATTGAATTAAACGATCAGATCAGTGTTTTTCAAAGGAATTACCTTTTTTCTGTTGTGACTTATCTGTCAGCTCCCAGAAAGCACCCTCTGCGTGGCGTGCTCTGCAGACGGCAGGTTCCTCGGCCTGGGTCACTCCCGGGGCTTCTCTGTGTGGTGTGCTTCTTCTCTGCTCTGTGCTGCAGAGTGGCTGCAGGACGGGCTGGAAATGACTTCTATTCAAATCACCAGAATGGCTGAGAAAGCCTATCTGCTTGGCACAGTTGACGATATGGGTCAGTAGCATGACTCTCTCATCCTTCTCCTGCATAAAACATGAACAGATCGTCTGGGATTGACAGATTGACATTTTTTTGTACACTGGAAATAATCTGTGTGATCCTGAAGTCATGAATTATTACTGAACCGCACTTAGACAAAAACACATGGAACTAAAGAAAATAAAGGTTACAACAAGAAAGGCCAAAGAGATTTTCAGAAAGTGTTAAATATGTTTTGTCATTCTGGCATAAGTTCCTTTCATTTTTCACTGCAGGTGTTGCCAGAGTCTTTGCATATCACTGTGAGAGCATTCACCTCCTCAGCGTTATTAACACCATGGTACGTATACAGATACTTTGTGATACTTTGACTGTCCTCCACCTTTTTTTTGTTTTGTATGTGTTGTTGATAGGGACACTTACATAATGTCAAACTGTTTCTGTGTTTGTGTGTTTATTATTAGGAGTGTAACATTTTGTTTTAAATAATTAATTTCTTTCAATATTAGGAAAATATCAACAAAAGGAGCATTTGCTTGACATTTGAACTGTCTGAAGGGGGACATTATGGAGCGGCGTCAATCAGCTGTAAGTACGCCATTCCTGTAGAGCTCCTTTAATTAATTAATGATTTTAATTAAAGGAGCTCTTTCAAGTATTTATTGCATGATTTTCCTTTCTCTATAAGGTAACAGTGATGTTTGGCTCGAGGTCTATCACTTCCCCTCAGACGCTTGGCTCAAAGAGTTGGAGATGGAACCATCACAAAATCAGGTAATGTACTGAAATCTGAATGATAGGGTGGATATAACATGTTGCGTATTTGGCATCATATGAGCCATTCGACGTACAACGACATTTCATTGTCAACAACCAGTTGAATCTGACATAAGTTTGAATTTATCAAGTTTTTTTTTTCAGTAAGTAGTTTTAAAATATACAGAAAGAAAACGGAGGGCAACAGTTGTATCTTCAAAATGGTAGAATATGTTCACAGATAAAGGCATATAATGGCATTAAGAACAGAAAGGTACTTGAACTCAATGCTTTCTAAAAACAGTGCTACCCTTGGAGCGTGTTGCACTCTAGAGTGGCTACCGACACAATAATACATAACGATACATGCTCCTGTGCTCTCTGTTATTAGCCATATGGCTGGGAAGGATGTTCCCACAGGGATTTCTAGTTTTAATGAGAATGTATGCCGGTTTATCTGGCACCAGATACTCCTATATGTCATTGAGTTTCAAGTAGAGGACATTTCAAGCGGTTTGAATGTTATTTGAATCCTCAGGACCCTGACTCATCTGCAGATGTGGAAGTGAAATGGTCTCCACTTGCAGCGGTGATTAAAATCCAGCCACCCAAGAATCCTGCAGGTATAATTGTATTTAGAGGAACCATGTGTTACAACTATAGTGTGGTGTGTGGAAGTGGAAGTCATGGTGTAGATGCATGGTGTTTTTTTCAGGACGTGCGATATTAAATAGGCAAATTAACTCAAACACGTCATGTTACAATTATTTTGCTGCTTGCTACAAAAGGAAAACTTGTGCGGCTCTCATGTCAGGGGTACTTGAGTGAGTGACATGCAGGCTCTGCATGCACAGCAAATTACAATCAAATCTCCAAAGCAAACGGACCCGGTGATTAAAGGTAAAAACACTGAATAAAGTCGTTTCATGTGTTTCTCCAGGGCAGTTCTGCGCTGCTAACCGAGCTAGCTCAGCTTGTTGCTCTGATAACTTAAGATCCAGACGTCCGTGACTAAAATCCTTCATCCGGTTAAATATAGTTAGAAAAATACCAATTGTATAGAATTAAAGTTCTAGAAAGGATGGATTGTGGACAAAAAAAACTGTCTTTTCTTCAATTCCTGTATTTCTTCATATCACAATATATATCGCAATGTCAGTTTTTTTCCAATATCGTGCAGCCCTAGTATTTGTGTATATATATATATATAACTTTCTCTCTTTTTAAATGACTAAAGTAAAAGTTATTTGTTTTCTTTGCTGTTACAAGCATAGACTGTAGGTGACAAATTGCAGTTAGATAATAAGCATGAACATACATTTCAAATAAGAATCAATATCCCGGCATGTTTCTGCTGTTTTGCAGGGACAGAACTGGATGGTCCACTCCAGGTGTTGCCGAAGAACGACTTTTTGACACACTGTCTGGCTCTGGACAAAGACATGGGCAGCAGTCAATGGGATGAACAGCCTTTTGATAAAGAAGCAGGAAAAATAAACGAAAGCCTAAGGTTCGATAAAGATTACACAATTACGACCAGCATGTCACCGCGAAGAAATATCATAGCTCTGTTTGAGATGTACTTGCATGGTCTTTGATTGAAGTCTTCGCAAACATTATTCATGTCTCATACATGAAATCGTTTTTCAGACTTTGCAGCCATCACTTTCTCCTGCCTTGTGGTCAGTTTCCTGGTGACAGTCATGCAAAGGATCAGCCAGGTTTGTAATGGACGTGGGAGCGTCCACTACAAACACATTTGACAATTGCAGTTGCCAGCTAATTAATCCCTGTTGATGTATCCCTCATTTTCATTCAATCAAGGCCTTATCATATCTGCAGTGGCACACTGTGCTTCTATTAACGTTGTCTTTAATCTCTGACCTTTTCCCCGCAGCATTGCCTGTTTCTGTCTGTGTGTGGTGGAGTAGCAGCCATAATCTTTTTCATCATTTGCTACGAAAGGCACCAAAGAACAAAACGGGTATGATATGTATCTGCTGGGTGCTCACGTTGTTAAAACATGTTGTGTGTGTGTTGTTACGAGGCATAGATTTCTGGTGTTGACCTTTCTGTTTTTGGAGCAGATGTGGAACCCATGCTAGATGTGTTGTGGCCAAACGCAAAGGAAATCCTCTGCTCTGCTGTTAGTCGATGCACACGTTTCATTGCTCTTGGGCTCGACGATGCTTTGGTGTGTGTGTGGGACAGGCAGTCTGGTGAGCAAACCTTATGGAGAAGTATTCCAAAAATATGATCCTATCCAAGCCATTCAATTAGAACATTTGTGTTTATTTGGTTTCTCCTTAAAGGTAGGGTAGGTAATTCACTTCAGACACACTTTTTGTTATATTCCATGGAATGCTCTTAACATCCCGATAGCAATGAATACATGAAATGCTCTGACAATAAATACATGAAAAAATGGAAGCCGTAGTACTGTAAAAAGAACGACCAATCATCTGAGCCTGCCCGGCTAAAATAACTGGATGGCCTACCTGCCTGTCAGCCTTCCATCTCGTGCACAAACTTATCTCGTGCCCTCATTGGTCATGTGCGCGTTTGTGTGTGTTGGAGGAGGGGCTCTGTAAGGAAGTCAGAAGGAGGGGGCAGATTCGGCTGCATACTTTCAAATTCTAGCGCACTCGCTGGTTTCTCCATTCTCACCTACCCTACATTTAATGAATGTCATGTAAAGAACCATATTTGTTCCTATAGTATCCACACATGAATCAGTGTAAGCTCTCCAGCTCCTCGTATCAGTTATCTTAGTTATTTTAGGATTTCCCCAGAAGAAACTTCACTGAAAAGCAATGATGAGGCTGCATCAGTTTGTGGAATGATGCAGCAACAGACGCATAGACACTTTTGCCTCCTTGGTTTGCTTGTTTCATTCTCATTTCCCCCTCCCCCCCCCCTCAGGGTCTCCTTTGTCTGTTGTCCCAGTGTCCGCAACAGACAGTGCTTTCTCCAGGATGCAGTTTGTGGATGTCCGGCCTGAGTCTGCTGATGATTCCCAAACTGCTGCAACAGTCTGCCTTTCAGTGTTGTGTAAAAGTGGAACGGTTCATGCAGTCACTTCAGGAAGAGGGGCTCCATCCTGCACAGCGCAGCTCAATGAAAGGTATCCTATATGTTTGTTACACATTTCCATATCATGTATTTATTTACTCTGTCAGATCAAATGCAATCAAACCAAACATTACCTCACTCATAACGTCCTCTGTCGCTACAGGCCAAAAGACAGCGGAGACATCCCAACTGTCATTGCGCCAGTGCCGTTCCTGCAGAGTATGGTAGAAACACTAAAGTTACTCATACAAAAGTTAAGCTCAAATGCAGAGGGAATATCTATAGCACCAAAAGTATAACAATAATTGTGATTCTCTGGATTCTCCTGTCTTATTTGTTTTGCCTCGACCAGACGCTTGTGGTGCAAAGAAATGGAAAAATGTTCCTCCAAGACGTCCTCAACAAAACCAAAGTGTGCTTCTTAAATCCTCCCAAGACTTTTCAGATTTCCACTCCCTGCAGTCCTGTTTATGCTCTGAACACTAAACTGCAGACTCTGGTCATACAAGGTAAACCAAGAGTCAAATGTTCTTTATTAAATACATGTTCATTGTTTTTGTTGTTATTTTACATTATTCACTAAGGAACACACAGGCTAGTGACAATAGCCCCAACATTTTGAGATACCCCTCCCGGAGTTGGGACAAAACACAACTGACTTTTTCCTCATCTCTAAGGCCTCCCCTCCCATACATGAAATGGATTGTTGTATTAAAATATTTTACTGCAAAAGTGGTGAAATTGATATATAAAGTTATACACCCCAAACTAAAAATAAAGCCTGGCCGTCTGGGGGTTGAGGCATATAAACTCATGTAGATTCACAATGGAAGGTCTGATAGGTTTAAAACTTGGCATACCTGAGGTCAGGACATCCCTCTGCATTATGGAAAAGACTGAATGTCAATATATTAATGTAGATTGGAGATACAGTCATTTGAACACATACCTACAATAGGCGGAAATGTAAATCTATGTAGAATGTTCTCTTTACTTTGTAGTGACTCTGACATGGATTGCCATAGCAACACATATGAGGGCTTGTTGGAAAGGTGTGGTTCTACTGAATCCAGCAATAATAATTGTGTTAAATTAATAATTTGGTTGAAGGGCCGCATGGTGAGGTCTGCTAAAAGTCAACAATCTGTACTTTGTTCAATTAGGACCAAGGAACCCTCCAATTCTTCTACAGACTGAGCTACTGTCCCAAATGAAATCTGAACTGCTGTCACTAAAGCCCTTCATGTCTTCCACAGGGGAGCAGGAGTCCAGCTGCAGCGCAGGGAGACAGAGCCAGCTGTTCAGCTTCACTTTTGGAGAGCATGGCATCATGGAACAGTATATCATTTCTCATCCAGACTCTCAGAGACAAAACACACTGGAGGAAGCCTGCAATATCTACCTCCTGCAAAGGTGGCTTTCTTTGTGTCTAGCAACCGTAATCTATGTGGTGTCCAATCGTTTTTGGAAAATACATTCCCACAGATCCAAACAACAGGACACAAACTATCCATAGTGTACTGTTAAAGTAATGTCTTATCATGTGTTCCCTATGTTTTCATGTGAAGAGCGCTGTCTGTGGATGAAAGGAGCAAAGCTATAGCCCACACATGGAAGCAGCTGCAGGACACAGCTGAGCTGGAGCAACAGAGACACAGCTGAGCTGGAGCAACAGAGACACAGCTGAGCTGGAGCAACAGAGACACAGCTGAGCTGGAGCAACAGAGACACAGCCGAGCGGCAGCCAGCTGAGAGGCAGCAGCACATCTTGTTTTGCTCTGAGGTACTATTGTTGATGTATTCCATTGAAGAGCTCCTTCTGAATGCACCCTGCAAGAATGTTCATTAGAGACTGTTATCTCACAGGTCCAAATGATATTTCCAATATAACCGTTTTTATGCAAGAATTACCAAACATATTTGAGGCACTGACCCTTAATCAGTTTAACTGTACAAAAAGGACATTGTTTTATTATGTTGAATTAGTTGTTATATCTGTGGTGCTGGAAGGCCTTCGGCAAAACGATGAGTGTATTTGGAGTGATTATTTCCCCTTTGGGTCCTTGAATGTCTCATAGGCCAAGTTTTATTTAATGACAGGACACAAAAAAAAAAAACAGGGTGCAAGAATTATTGAAGTGCATTTAGAATGTTATATTTTGTCCCATAACAGTCACTGAAAATATGTTTGCGAGCTAAATGTTGTCTATTTGTATTGAGTACCACAGAGTAACAGCTAATTGGTATGTGAGAGGGACTCACAGAGTCAGAAGATCAAAACAAATCAGAGAGGATATTGTTCTTCTGAAACCAATCAGCAATATGCAGCTGTTGAATCATTCATGATTTTCTCTCTTTATTAGTTCAGATTGGCAGCAGATCAATCATTTGAATCCTTGAGCTACAATGGACAGGTGGTGTTCATTTGACAGAGAGATTCTTCGGATGGCATCTCCCTTATCGTTTGCATACAAATACTCTCCATTGTTGCATCGTTGGTGCTGCATCTTCAGCGCATCAGTTCGGACTCTGTGAAAAGGAACTGCTGCGGAAAACAGATTTGAATATGTGCTCAAAAGCCTCAGTATACATGAAATAGAATAACGTACTGAGGGTGACAGCAAAGGGCCCAAATATCATTGATAGCGTAATAAAAGTGCAGGTGCTCTATTCAACATATCCACATTTGTACCAGGGGGAAAACAATTAGACGGTATAACAATGCAGCAATAGCCTCTTAACGAAACAGAGGCTTAACTTTCATTGCTGTCTTTTTGCTGTTGGTTTTGTGCTTTTTGTCATTTCCTTGCGACATTGATGCTTTATTAACATTTACTGTTATACAAAAAAATAAAAAACAAACCTGCTGTTGTCATTCCCAGCTCCCAATCCCCTCTCTTTTGCCTTCCCTGGAAACGTCCAATTAACTGCAGCGATGGCCTCTTTAGGCATTTGCTCTCATTAGGACAAAAGTAAAACAAAACAGAATTGATAACAAGAACAGAGAATCCCATATCAGAAAAGTATCTTCCTCTGAAGCTAAATGTCAAACTGTTGAACTTATTTTATTTCTTAAAGATTATTAAATGTTGAAACAATGAAATGAATTTGATCAAACCAGCTGTGTAGTTGCAATTACAATTTTTGATGTCTAAGGTCATGTTTTAAATATGGATTACTTTTCGGATCCTGGTGGCAAACAATTTGTATGTATGCATGAGCTCGATTTCACATTCAGTTAGAGTAAAATATGAAGTATATCGGCATCAATTTAAAGAACGCATGTTTTCTTATCACCATTTAACATTCTAATACCTTGCGGACATAGCAGAAGTTGACCTAGAAAATCTTCCACATAAAGCCTGGAAGGTCTAAATAAACCATGTGCCCAGATTAAAAACTGTTTATCATTAAATATTTCCTAAGACATGAAAGATGACGCAATTCCCAGTTATTCGGAGTTCACTTTTGAATATATATTATATTTTCCTTAATAAATATTATTTTAAAGAAAATATTGAATTTAATATTTATTTATTTTTTGTCATGACCTGATATGCCGATCCGTCGCTGCACCAGAACCTTCTTTCCCAACCATTCTTCGTTATTAACATAAACAACTGTATGTTTGATTCCAAAGAGCATAGCGAGGAAGATATGAAATTATCTGTTAACTCTTCCAATGTCAATTTGTCACACTCAGAGGGTATGAATGGCCTTTTCATCTGGACGCCATGACTCAGCACTGATTAGCGGTAGCATCCCCTGAGGACTCGTCGGGCTACACATCACTGCACGTGAGGACGTGGCATTGCCGTGCAACAGGGATTTGCGTGCTTATAATTTAAGATGAGATTTGTTTATCTCTCCCCACACAGCTTGTCTTCATTTACCCTCTGAAAAATGCTTTCAACAGCAACAGATTCAAACACTTCAAATCTTAGTGAATACATTTAATTCAAAAATAACCACAAGTTACAATGAACAGAGCAATAAACATTCTTTGTAACGAAGCTTGTGATGTCAATCTGTTGTGATTGAAGCTTACCTTCTGCAAGAAAATCTAACTGTGCTTTCCGACCAATTGCAGTCGTGAATTTTGTGATTTATACAGAAGTATTTGACGATAAAGTAAATCAAAATGCCACATCAAGAAATACAGGAACCCCACACATCAGACGATCAAACACAAAATACATTTAAATAAATAGAAGTGTTATGAAATTGTCAGAGAGCCTCACACGGTAAATTCCCCTCATATGATGCTCTCGGGGCTGGACTGGTTTGGATCTCGCTCTGTGTCGTTGTCTGGGGTTAATAAACTGATGGTTGTATCTGCTTTAGTTTGGTCGTCATCACACAGCATGAACCTCTCCTGGCTCACGGGGCTCCCGTCTCTCTTCAGCGGCAGAGAGTTGGCGGCGCATTTGAAAGACAGGACGGTGGGGTTCTCCTGATTGGACGCTGCGCTGGCTTTGCAGTAAAACCTCCGCAGCCCCTTTCGGAAGTGAATGGTGAACAGGCCGTAGATGAGAGGATCCAGGCAGGCGTTGAAGAGCCCGAAGATGAACAGGATGTGGGTCAGGGAGTGGGAGACCTTCCCCTCCAGGTCGTTGGGGAAGAACCAGTACCACAGGCCCAGCAGGTAGTATGGAGTCCAGCAGATAATGAAAGACGAGACGATCACTATACTTAACTTTAGAGTCCTCATCCGCGCTCTGGGGATGTTATTCTTTGAACACCGCAAGCGCACTTCATTGGAGGGAACTGAGAGAAGAACACGAAAAACATTATTTCACATTAGTCATTCAGGAGCAAAGTGGTGAACCAAAGGACTGTCATTAAGAGCTTGGAACATCCTCCTTGAATACTAAAAATACATCATTTGTACTCATCTTGGTGAGAATTTCCTCAATAACTTTATTGAATGAAAGCTGTAACCAGTGCCACGTCCTTCGTGTGAAAGAGTTATCCTGATTAAACTGATGACTATTTGTCGATGGGTCTGGATTTTTTTGTCCTTCTTAAACTGGTTTTAGATTCATCTGGACAATTGTCTATAAACCCCACACATATTATTTTCAAATACATGTGACTTGCTTTTTTTGAGTCATTAAGAAAGGCTGTCTATATGGAGAGGATTTTAAATGAGGACATGGAGGTTAATTAAACACGATCTGCAATAATCACAATTACATTTTCATTATAAAATTAACCTAAACAATATAAAACCAAATAGTTTGAAAACGAAATTTTCCTTAACTCTTCCTTAATTTGGTCATCATTTCTAAATAAGAGCACACTGTTATCCAAGGTAACTTCATCAAGGATGCAACCAAGTGGGTGAGATTAAACAGGATTAGCTCAGCCTGGTATCATCCTGTTAGCCTGGATTAGTTAAGATACATTTGAAGAACAGGGCCCAGGACAGAGAAGAGATAATAAATAAATCACCCAACCAACAACCCAGCTTCTATTACTGAAAGGGTCAAACAAACGGCAGCAACAGATATGTTATTAAAAAGCTAATCCCTGAAGTAAACAGATCCACAGAGCCTCTATCTGACCTCACCGTTGTCCCTTTTCAGTCTTTTGGAGATCTCACAGAAGATCCTGGTGTAGCACGTGATCATGATGACCAGAGGCAGCAGGAACAGGCAGGAGAAGGTGAACATGTTGTAGGCCGTTTCATGCCAGTGAGTGCCGAAACTCCCACGTGTGGTGCACTGAGTGAAGTCCTCTGGATGGACGATGGTCACGTTGTGAAAAAGGAACATCTGAGCAGGGAAAGGAACCTCGATTAGAAAGGAATGGAGAAAACATAAATGGCTACTACAAAAGATTCAGCAATAACTTTCCATTCCCCATAAATGCTGTCTCACGAAATATAGCAAGATGTGTGTTCCGGCTATAGTGCTATTTAGACATGCAGATAGTTTGTATTTATTTTGTATGTGAGATATTTGTTCCTAGGATCCATTAGGATTGTCAGGCGTCTGTTGGCTTTTCTCCCTTTACCTCAAAGGGAATAAACTGCTGGCCATGCTTCTTGTAATGATGGAAAAAGTGACCAAAATCACTATTAGATATCAAACCATTAAAGTATCCTATCGGTTATTCAATACCTGTTAGCGGAATAAATTGGTTGTTGGATTTTGGTCTCTATCTGAACAGTAAACAGATTAAATAACGGACAGATGGGCATTTATGGTCAAAGGACACGTATTCACTTCCTGGACAGGACTGTTTTCACATTTCTTTGTGCAAATAAAGAGCTCCTTACAATGGTCCTCTCGCCTGCTCAACCTCCCCCATGGCATTACATACATGTCCATGTTGACAACAGACTGCAGTAGCTAGACCAGCAGAAGACAACAAATGAAAACACAAATAGAGATTTACACTCTGCAGCTCCATTTACATTTAATTCTACACTTCATTTGCACAACTGAAGAAGAGCATTAGCTGGAAAATCCACGTGTATATGTGCTTTTAAATTAGTGAATTAATTAAATGCACTTAAGGTAGCTACAGTCTGCAGATCTTTATTTATGATTTTCATGACAAAACGGCGAAGAACTCTTCCTGCTAATGGGCTCATTTTCCGTCCAGTTTTGCAATTTGAAAAATCTACACATTTTTGTCCACGTTGATAGTGATAATAGTGTGTAAGTGTGTTGTTGGAGTGGCTTCGGAGGGAGACATGAAGAGACTTTCTCTCAGTGTTTGCTATATTTGCTCCAAAATGGTGGAACGAGCTCCGTGTAGATAACAGGGCTGCTGAAAGTTTACACATCTTCCTTTGCAGACTGAAAACCGACCTGTTGCTCACTCACCTTGGCCATTAAGAAGAAGAAAATCAAAATGTAGCACTCAAAAGATTTGCTCCTTTGAATGCACCAGCACTTACACTGGCTTATTTGAAAGCAAAGGTTCCTGCCTGTTTCCTGCTGTTTGCAACTACATGGTTTATTGCACTTATTGTAAATTGCTCTGGATAAAAGTGCCTGCTAAATTAAATCGAAAAAACCACACAATGTTGTCCACTCAGAGACTCCTCACGAGTTTTAGAGACATATTAAGCGAGTGCTGCTAGCTACTTTAATTGGGAAGGAGTTTAATTGGATGTTTTGGCTGAATCTTTTCAAATCTATCTTACTTTTCCTGGCTTATCCAATGTTTCCTACCCAAGCTTTAATGAGAACATGTTTACAGCCTCTTTTAAAGAACGGTGCAGACCCCTGGCCTCAGCTGGCCTTACCTGAGGGACAGACAGCACGACACTCATGCCCCACGCCACCATCAGCATGACTCTGTTCCTCTTCCCGGCTTTACTGATAGCCAGAGGGTTGAGGATGGCTGACTGCCTATCCAGACTGATCACCACGGTGACAAAGGCGCAGGAGTACATCGCCTGCAGCTTAAGAAACATCAGCAGCCTGCAGGCAAAGTCTCCAGCCAGCCACTGGACTGTGATGTTCCACACGGCGTCCAGCGGCATCACGATGAAGGTCACCAGCAGATCAGCCACCGTCAGATTGATTATCAGCACCCTGACGTGGGATTTGCGCTTCCCGTCGCTGTGCACTGCCCACAGCAAGGCCAGGTTGCAAAAGATGGATATGCCACAGAGAATGCAGGTGATGACCACTCTGACTTTAGCTGCTGTTGTGAAGGTGGGCAGCTGCAAAGCATCGTCCCCCGTTGTCCAGCTAGAAGAGGGCAGGGAGCCATTGCAGCTAGAGTTCAGTTGGTTGTCTGTTGTCAGATGAAACATGGTCGATACTGAGTCACACAGAGGGGCGTTCATTTTCTGAAGCGCACAGAGGAAGCCACATTCTGCTCATCAACCATGAAGTTCAGTGCTGGTAACGAGAGTGGGGCGAAAAGAAAGAGGCAAACAACAAGATGTGTGAGTCATGGGCCTTGAAGTGGGCGAAAGTTATCCAAAGAAATCTGTGCTGAAAAACAAAAATGCAATGAATGAATAGTACATCTCATCAAGAGGAGGTAATATGCGTATATGGAAGTATCTGTTTGCCACATTGCAAATCAGTGAAGTAGAATCTAAATGATGAATACAGTCCATTTATCCAATGTAAACCTCTTCACAACTCCTTGACTTCCTAGTGCATATTGTGTTAATATGCAAATAGAATTTACAAATGGCTTGTGCTTTTCTGAATTACTTAGTCATCATAATAACATAGGAACAGAGAAGACAACACACACTTATGTCAATAATGCATTATAAATTAATACATGTATATGAGTTCAAATCTGCTCAGAAATGTTATATTTATACTCACTCATTTATATTAGGAATGCTTTATACAACAATCAAAACACATTTTATAATGATTTAAAGTATCATTTAACATAATGGTTGTCACTGACTGACTTTATTGTTTTCAAGGATCGTAGCGTATTATAATTCTCATAGTTGTAACAAATTACCATCTATTTACAATGCATTAAAATGAGATCATACATTACTCCGGTTGGGGGTGTTTTAAGTAAACTGAAAATATTTTCTAGCATGTTGTGTTCCATAGATTTAAAGCGTGCTGTTTTAACTTTAGTTAATGTTGAAATCAACAAGTTTAGAAAACTAAAACCGTGGGGGCCACAGCTCTTTGTTGTCTGAGCCCAAACTAAACGTTCTTAAACTGCAACACGAAAATAATATGTGTTTGTCTCGGTTTGTTTTCCGAGTTTAAATGCAAATGAAAGTCAGTCCACCGGGCCTTGGTGTCCCGGTGCATTTAATAAATGCTTGGCAGCCTCCGTGTTATTATCAGTTATTATGACGGTGCCAACACCTGTACAGCCAAACAGAGCTGCGCCACTGACGTGCTGTGAATACTAAAACCACACCATGGACAAGAGGGGAGCTGTTTCGAATAAAACCCCTAAGGTATTTTGAAGACTGTTCATTAATAAGAAGGAAAAAAACACTGTTATGTCAGGTTTGCTTTGATTGTGTACAACTACGTGACTCACATGTTTACTATTTTTCTCCTGATGTGAAATTTGATGAAGGATGAGCTGAAATCATTTACAAGGAATGACATGTTGGATGACACATTGTGAAAGTATTGCCGATGTACACATATAAGCAATGCACGGGCCATTTAAGCCCAATTACGCACACGGAGACGCACTTATCACTCATCCATCCTCTCTCCCTCTCCCCCCCCCCTCTCTCTCTCTCTCTCTCTCTCTCTCTGTCCCTCCCTCTCTGTCCCTTTCTCTCTTTAACCCCTCTCTTCTAAGATCGAGTTAAAGATAAGTAAACATTAATACATTGTCGAAAACCAACATTTACTGTTTATAATCAATCCCAAATTATTATTTAAATAGGATTAATGCACTCAGATATTCAGATGTTACGCATGTGGACAACTTCAGCAACATGAATTATCAAAGCCACATCAACATGAATATCCATATATGTTGCTTCATAAATGGCATTTTAGTGGATGTACACTAATTATTTTCACAGAGAAGACTTACAGTTCTCCGTTCAATTAAATATGTTGGTGTCCGCAAAAAAAGTTAAGAACTATCAATTAAGGTCTAAGAAGGTCACGCATTTTAAAGTCATGTATTATTGTTTCCATCATCGGTGACACTGAATGCACGTATAGCCCCAGACCAAACATTAAAACCTCATCTGCAGCAGCATCTGAATATTAACATGCGAAAAGACAAACTTACGTTCATCTGCAGCGGAGAGAAATCTGTGAGCACATCTGGGACCCCAGCTACTCAAATCTCACAGCAGGACGGTAGACTCTTCGGTGTTGGAGCCCGTTTTTTTTGGCAGCTCCTGTAAGTTTAGCAAGGCACCGGGTGGTCCACCGACTCCCCCTCTGCTGTCTAGCTCCTCTGCTCTCCGTGCGTCCGGTGCGCATTTCCAGCTGCTCCACCTTTATCCTCCGAGCATACCAATCAGAGCCGTGCAACCGGAACCGCGGGGAGGGGTCTGACCTCCGCTGCATACATTGTAAAAACTTCCTAGAAATGATAAGAAATAGGCACAATAAATTGTGATTGATGAAAATGAAAAACACAGATCACGTTTTTAAAATGAATGCCAGAAAGACATAAGTCATGAGAAATGTCCTGTCGAAAGATATCAATCACAAAATCACAATTTAAAATGTGCATGTTGTGTGAAATTCTCCAGTAGAGCCGTACATTGCACAATACATGATTCATGGGATGGGACCCAGCCTGCCTCTGCTGCTTGGAAAACAATAGTCCCTTTGACCATGAGATACACGTCTGCGAAAAACAAATTTGGAGATTATAGAGAATATGGGTCCCTTTTATGTCACAAATGTTTTTAATCACATAACATCACTTAGAAACCTGCGAAGTTGGCCATGGGGAAAGCAAGTTGACACACTCTTTACATGGTTGTCCTCATTAGGGGTTCAAGCTTCTCGTTTGAAGGCATGACAGCACTGAATGTATTTTCTGGAATAGTTTGGCATTCTCGGAAATAAGCTTAGCTCTGCTCCGTTCAGTTCTTCTATGAGTTTATAAAATACGCGTTAGAACTCTCTTATCAATCCATCAATCAATGTTTATTTATAGTCCAATATCACAAATATCACATTTGTCTCAGTGGACTTCACAGTTTGTACAGAATATCAGTATGACAATACAACACCCTCTGTCCTTGGACCCTCACATCGTACAAGGAGAAACTTCCAGAGAAAACCCACAGATTTAAGGGAAAAATGGGAGAAACCTCAGGGAGAGCAACAGAGGAGGGATCCCTCTCCCAGGACGGACAGACGTGCAATAGATGTCGTGTGTAAATTGAAAAGATAATACATTTACAACATAGGTAGTCCAAATGTTTGGGAATGCATGTGTCTATAATAAGAAGATGAATCCACGAGGATTTGTCAACAATCCTGTGGGAGCCATCAGGGAAGTAGTATGATGACAGTCAGGCAGGACCGCAGAGACAGGTTCAGCCACGCCTCCAAGTCCAGGACTCAGATCCAGGACTCAGGATCCAGGATACAGGATCTAGTGCTCAGGAGCCAGGACAGGACCACAGCAACAGGATCAGCCATCACTCAGGATCCCGGCGTAGATAGACACCAAAAAGAAATTTGGGGGAAGCTGGGTTATTCGGAACATGAGAGTACACAGTTACAGACAGAGAGAAGGAAGAAGTAAGTTGTCCCCCGACAGTCTAAGCCTATAGCAGCAAAACTAGGGGCTGAATCTAATCAGCCCTCACTATAAGCTTTATCAAAAAGGAAGGTCTTAAGCGTCTTAAAAACGGATAGGCTGTCTGCCGCCCGAACACAAACGGAAGCTGATTCCACAAAAGTGGAGCTTGATAAAAAAAGGCTCTGGCTCCCATTGTACTTTTAAAAACTCTAGGAACAACCAACAACCCTGCATTCTTGGAACTCAATGCCCCAGTATGACAGTAGGGTATAATGAGTTATTTAAGGTAAGATGGTGCCTGCCCATTAAGGGCTATGTAGGCGAGAAGAAGAATTTTAAATTCTATCCTGTGTTCTATAGGGAGCCAGTGTAAGGCAGCCAGAACAGGAGTAATGTGGTCCCTTTTCCTAACTCTGGTTAGTACACATGCTGCAGCATTTTGAATCAGCTGAAGCGACTTAACTGACTCTTTGGTACACCCTGATAATAAAGAGTTACAATAATCCAGCCTTGAAGTAACAAATGCATGGACTCGTTTCTCTGCATCGTTTTGAGGCAAGATATGCCTGATTTTTGCAATGTTACGTAGATGGAAGTAGGCGGTCCTTGAGATTAATTTGATGTGGGCGTTAAAGGATAAATCTAAATAATAAATATAACACCAAGATTCCTTACAGTCTCACTGGAGGCCAAATTAATGCCATCCATAGTTAATATATCTTTAGATCTTTTGTTTCGTAGATTCTTTCTGCCGAGTACAATAATTTCAGTTTTGGTCGTGTTTAACATAAAAAAATGTAAGATCATCCACGTTTTTAAGTCCTTGAGGCAGTCTTGAATTTTATCTAGATGAATGGTTTCACCAGGCTTGATGGATAAATATAGTTGAGTATCATCCGCATAACAATAAAAATATACAGAACAGAAGCATATATAATGTGAACACAATAGATCCAAGCATTGAGCCCTGTGGCACCCCATGGCAGAGGCCGAATATTTTCCGTCTATGACGTGACGGAACAGCGCCAAAGTTTCCCCCACAGCGAGGCTCCGGTGTTATGCCGTGTTATGCATACCCTCCAAAAAGGAAATTATACCGTTTCCCCCACCCCCCGTTGACAGTTCACGAGCATGCTCTACCCCTCCCCCCCTCGTCAGAGTTGTGTAAAGGCCCTGACACACCAAGCAGTCACCAGAGAACTCGCCGACGCCGACTGTTGCGTCGCCGTGTTCTCCTGCGTCTTGGCCATTTGTCGCACTGGAACACACCGCAAAGACTTCAGCCGAGCACGTACAAACTGCGCATGCGTGAGTGGCAATAACTCTCCTAACCAGCAGGTAAGTATTCGTCATTCAAAAGAGGCAACAACCAGAAGACAGAGAAGAAGAACAGACTGTGTGATCTAAACAAACAACAAATAGCGTGTGCGTTCCATTTTCACTCTCGTCCATCGAAAACATGTTTTGTGCGGTACTGGAGCTATCAGCCATTGGAGTGTTGCTTGTGGAAGACATTCTCAAGCAACCGTTTCTCTTCTCATGCACTGATTCGCTAGCTGAACAGTCAATGATTTCTTTGTCCGACTGCCTGTGGCCGACGCATGGCCATGAATGGCCAAATAAGGCGTGTCACGGCCGACGGTGCGGGACACACCAAATTGAGTTTGGGCGACAGGGCATGCTTCATCGTCCGACTAACGAAAACGGCTGATTTCGGCCTGGTGTGTCAGGGCCTTAAAGAGCAACTTCCAGGTTAAAGACACCTGTGAATAAATGTGTAGGAAAATGATGAATACACTAGATTTTCAAAAAAATATACAGAAATATACACTACAGTGACATCTGGCGTCGTTTTTGTAAGAAATGTTCACTTCCGCATAAAAAAGCCTCGGCACGTGACCTCCCGCGTGTGACGTAACATGGGGGAAACAAGGGGGAGAGCGGCCGGTGTAACGTATTAATAAACATGGATCCCAATGCTAGTTTCGACACAGAAGACACAGAAAAAGTGACGTAATATAGTTTCCTGATAAAGCTGTGGAGAGTATGTGCTGCAGGGAGGTGGATGCAAAACGCACCCAGGAACGAACGCTAGCTCCGGTCCTTTTTACTGTGGACTCGATGTCCTGACAGGCTGGTATTTGTGCAACCTGCACAAACACAATACTGCACCATGATTACAAATGGTGATATACAATGTAAAACTACCGAAAAATACCAGCTCACTAAAACACAACCGCTCAACTCAACGCAACTACTAACTATACCCGCGGTCAGAGAGCGGAGATGTTTACCCTTTGTGATGTAATATGACGCGTTTGACGTATGACCTTAAAAAAAGCCGTTTTTAAGAGCAGAGCTCAAAATTGCTCCTTTCCCTCTGAATTCCTGCCCTTATGTCTCGTAAAACATATCAAATCCTACATTCCCTTTTTTAATTGTAATTTTCAAGCAAGTTTAAGCATAAATTTAGAAAAAAAAAACCCCTGCAAGATGCTCTTTAAAGGCCGGCGGGTAATTCTGGATTTTGACGGAAATGTTACGATCCTGGACAGCGAAAAAATCTAGCGCAACCTCTGATCCATCGCTAACTTTGGTTTGCGTGGAAGATTCATCGTTGACACACACAAACTGAGAGCGTTCAGATAGATAGGACCTAAACCAGCCTAAAGCAGTTCCCTGTATGCCAACTAAGTGCTCTAGTCTTTGCAATAGGGTGTCATGGTCGATAGTATCAAATGCAGCACTGAGATCGAGCAAAACAAGAATAGAGACAAGTCCCTTGTCTGAGGCTATTAGAAGGTCATTTGTGACTTTAACCAGAGCTGTCTCTGTGCTATGACGTGTTCTAAAGCCAGACTGAAAATCTTCAAATAAATCATTGTTTTTCAAGTAATCACACAACTGTTTTGCGACCGCTTTCTCAAGAATATTTGAGAGGAACGGAAGATTAGAAATAGGTCTATAGTTGGCTAAAACCTCTGGATCGAGGTTGTGCTTTTTAAGAAGCGGTTTAATCACTGCTACTTTAAATGATTGTGGAACAAAGCCTGATAATAAAGACATATTCATAATATTTAATAAAGAAGTGTTAATTAATGGAAAATCTTCCTTCAACAGCTTAGTTGGAATCGGGTCTAAGATACACGTTGATGGTTTAGAAGAGAGAAACATTGAATTTAATTGTTCAAGGTTTATGGCTGAAAAGCATTCTAATTCACTATCTAGTGTAATATTAGAATTTACGTTTCCGGGAGCTGTTGATAACACTATACTGGTCAAAGGCAAGAGGTCATTCATTTTGTTTCTAAGAGTAACAATTTTATTATTAAAAAAGCACATAAAATCATTACTACTGAGTTCTATGGGAAAAGAAGGCTCAGTCGAGCTGTGGCTCTCTGTCAGCCTCGCTACAGTGCTGAAAAGAAATCTTGCCTTATTCTTATTCTCATCTATGAATTAAGAGTAGTAGGCTGCTCTCGCTTTACGCAGTGCTTTCTTATATTCATTGAGAGTAATATGCCAAATTAAACGAGATTCTTCAAGTTTAGTGGAACGCCATATCCTTTCAAGTTGTCTCGACTTTTGCTGATGGAATCTCTTCCTTAAATTTGGCTATAGCACTAACAGATAGGTTTCTGCTGCAGGAACTTTTGACTAATGGTTTGTCGTCTAGTGTTTTAGAGATGAACCGACTCAAACCAGTAGACTCAAACCAGTAGGGGAATTTAGATAACTGATTTCTTGTTTTTCCTATCCGCAAATAAATGTTGAGGATTAGTTGATGTTATGCAATAGCCTATATTGTAACAGAGGTGATCTTTGGGGCCATAGATCTCGGCCTCCGTTACGGATTGTGTAGCGTCCGTATTGTCGAAGTATGTTGATTATTTCCCTGGTTTTATTCTGAAAAGTGTTCCCCCTCCCGTCTTGTCTGTTAGTGGTGATTGTGTTTACCTGCTGCCCTGTGTTGTCTCCTCGCCCCTCACCTGTGTCTTGTTGGCTTGATTAGTCTGTGGGTATTTAGGCTCTGTTTTTCCTGTTAGTGTGGGTGTGAGATCCTTGTGGCTGTGTTCACGGGTAACAGTCATATTGAGGCTGTGAATCATGTGCCCATGATTAATAAATGCCCACACCGGGTTATATTTGAAATCTCTGCCTCTGCCTCCTTGCTTGGTCGGGCCGCTCAACGGTTAGCTTCACAACTTTTTCTACTCTTTCTTTTGCTGTCTTATACCATGTGGCAGCCTGTTTCTTTCTATCGAAATAGGTCCTACGTTTATCATGTATCGGAGATAATCCATGGATTAAACACAGAGATGAAATAGGTTACACCTAGCAGCAGGTACAGATGTTGCTGCTTCATTAGACTTAATGTATTTTTCCATAACAATTGGCACATTAGAAATACTAAACAACAGTTAGACCGAGCTTTACAGTTTGAAATGATTAGTGAACATTTATAGGATACACCAGTGTGACCAAATTACAAAGACTTGACCTTCTATTACCCACAATTGAGATTGGCATCATTTAATTTAGCATGCCATTTGAAATCTGTTCATAAATCATACGACAAAAGTCTAACTCTACCTGCTATAAAGTTAGCCCAACATATATGTTATGTGTCGACCTATGCCGTATTTTGTTTTAATTACCTAGTGAATCAAAGCTTGTAAATGTATGTATTTATGTTAATGTTTGTAAGGAGTATAGGCTCATTGGGTATCCATAGATTTTATTTGTATTATTCAAATATGTTTGAGCAAGAGAGTTCATTTGAATATGGTCCAAGCAGTCTGTTCTTTTCTAAGACTTTGTAATGTTTTTTTGGTCAATTCCAACAATAGCAGGACATGGTTAGCACTAAATGATTTCTTAGCTTCTTAATTTTAAAACACTTAAATTACCACTCAATCTGGTCCGAGTAGTAGAGTGCAGGAGGAAGGGCAGACGTGATGGCACAGCTAGAGATCACTGTTTTTAGGTAATATATTTAGTGATAAACATTTAAGAAGGTTAGAATCTTAAAGCACAAAAAATGAAATATCTTTACAAATGTATGTCAATGGCAGAGGTTTTCCCCCTGAGAGCCATCTACTTTGTATGATCAAATGGTCACAGAGATTGAATACATTTTAGGTCAGGTCAGGTTACTTTACAAGTACAAACTCCAGGCTCCAATAAAAACTAAAACCGATGAATAAATAAATGCATTGCTATAGTATCTTTGCGATCTTGCTGCGACCTGCTTGTATGAGTGATGGCTGCTGGAACAAAGCTGTTTTTATCCTGCTTTGTTCTACACCTTGGGATTTAAAACCCCAAAGAGAAAAGCTGAAATGTACTGTCAAAGACGTCAAGGCTCATCTAAGCACTCTGCAGCACCTGTACGCTCGATGACAATACAATATAATCTGATCAAAGTATACTGCGCTCAGCTCCAATGGAAATGTCTCCCTGAAAGTTGAACCCAGGATGAGAAAGGAAAGAAATAGACAGAGATTAATTAAAGGAAGTCCTCCGACTTCTGACAGCACTTTACTCCTCTTTTTCTATTTAAAAACGTTAGAGACACAAAGGAGAAAGAGTGAAGTTCACCATCAGGCCATAATTACACATTTAAAGATCCATTATGCTACTTAAAGTATTCTGTGTGATAAATTGAAATAAAGCAAGTGGACAGTTAAGGCCCAGCAAGAGTGATGAAATAGCTGTCTCCTGCTCCTTGTATAATGGTTTGATGTATTTTGTAAAATTAACATTGTAAGGTGTTTTTTTTCTCCTGGCAAACGATGTTAACTTAATAGATTACAGCTGCAAGTGTTACATCCTGGCCCTGGCTAATTGCCTCACTCCCTCACCTGTGTATTTTTGCTCTCTGTTAATCACCTGCCTGGCCTCAACGAGCCTCAGCTGTCCCTTATCATCACTCCTCACCTGTGTATTTAGTCTGTGCTGTTTCCTTGGTCAGTGCCAGTTCGTCTTGTCTGTATAGCAGAAAGTGCTCCATGTTTCTCTCCTGAAGTAAGCTATTGTTCTAGCTGCTTAGCATTTGTACCAACCTATTTGGTTGTTTTTTTGTTGCTTCCAGTCAGTAACATTTTTTTTGATTATTCCCTTTTTTATTTTTACCTTTTGGATTAAACGCTTGACTAAAGACTTTTTTGCCTGGTTGTGCTCTTGAGTCCTATTTTTTTTTTCTCGTGCCTGTACTTGTGCTTGATAGCAAAAACCTACCACACATGTAAAATAAATATCGTTTGCAGTGTGGAAAGAAACACGTTTTATATATTTGCACACAAACGCATGACCATTGTCTATTTAAATGTCATTCAAAATCTCTACAAATAATGTACTTGTACTGTAGGATCATTGTTGTCTTTTTCTTTCTGCATTTAATCAAAGTGTGTGTGTGTGTGTGTGTGTGTGTGTGTGTGTGTGTGTGTGTGTGTGTGTGTGTGTGTGTGTGTGTGTGTGTGTGTGTGTGTGTGTGTGTGTGTTAATTGTATCAGTATAATAGGCAAGCACTTTAATATAATTGTATCTGGATGAGTAATTCCTTATTTTCCCTGAGGCCTCGTTTATGCATATACGATGTTTGCATCAACACAGCAGCACATGCGTCATTATAGCTATTATATATTTTGTAATCAGTGACCCTCCAGGATCTTATTGTGGTATGAATCACATTTCCTGCCAACAAATGATAGCTACGTTATCACTGATAATATACAAAAGTGATTCAGACTATACTCTATTTATAATCGTATTTATCATGTGACCCTAACGTGAGTAATAACCGCGATGTACACTGTGATTATGCTGTTATCTCAGTTCCATCGAATTTTCTCTGCCTGGTTGTTTCTCCTTAGATTTAAAGCTTTGTGGGTAAAAATGCCAGCATTAGTCGTTTACAGTGAATGCTTTCCCTGGTTGTCAGCTAGTTCCTTACATTTTATTAGTGAAATAATTAAAAAACCCAGATATGTTAACATCAAAGCATGGAATCATGTCACAGTAGAGGCACAAAATACGAATATGGACCTGAACATTTGCATAATATATCCTCTTTAAGGAGGACGAATTGTGATGTGATCTTTTTGAGTCCTTGTTGAATTAATTCATTTGATAGTTTAACAAATTATTATCTTTTTATGTCCTCGCAATATTCACTTTGACATCTAATACTCTTTCTATGTGAACCCTTAAGTTTCCTTACGAAATGTGCTATTCAATGTTTGCTTGTTTTTTAGTTTGTTGACATTTTTCTCAATATAGAGGCGATATTCCCTGAATTAGAGTAATACCTGTGGGAGGAAATCAATCAATCAATCAATGTTTATTTATATAGCCCAATATCACAAATGTTACATTTGTCTCAGTGGACTTCACAGTTTGTACAGAATATCAGTATGACAATACGACACCCTCTGTCCTTAGACCCTCACATCGTACAAGGAAAAACGTCCAGAGAAAACCCACTATATATGTGGGACTCTGCCTGGAGATGTATGTTAAAAGGAAGCCCTCTACATAATTGAATCACTCTGGTTGAAAGAGACAGAGGTTTGATTGTAAGAGTGCTGATCTTGAGTGCTGTGCCCTTAGAAATGTAGAGAAAACACCATTCAAGAAACACTGACATTTCCTGAAGCATAAGGAATTGGTATCGGTGTATTGCCCTTTCATGATGTTCTTGTGTTTGTTGAAGGATTTGATTTGATTGACTGAGATGGCTTCGTTTGAAATATTTTTTCTCAATATAGAGGCAATATTCCCCGAAATAGAGTAATACCTGCATGCAGGAGGAAATATGGACTCTGCCTGGAGATGTACGTTGAAAGGAAGCTCTCTACATAATTGAATCACTCTGGTTGGAAGGGACAGAGGTTTCATTTGTAAGAGTACTGATCTTGAGTACTGTGCCCTTGTAGAGATGCAAAGAAAACACCATTCAAGAAACACTGACATTTCCTGAAGCATAATGAATTGATATCGGTGTATCGTCCCTTTCATGATGTTCTTGTGTTTGTTGCTGGATTTAATTTAGAAAAGACGCTAATGTGGTGGTAAACTAACACCCGGGAAGGAAGGGAACATGCTGACCCAGAACATGGTGTTATTTGTCACCACGATCTTCCGGCTCAATTTCAAGCCCTTGAAGGGAAGTCGCGTAACACAATACAACTCAACACACTCAATTCATACTCATTTGTGATTTACAAGAGCCATTTATCTATTTATCAATCAAAGTTGAATGAATGAAAGGCAAATATTCATTCAATGAAGTGATATTAAATGGTTATCGATCAACTCAATGTGTGCATTTTAAAATTGGATCATGTTTATCATTTACTTTTGTTTCTTATGTAAATGTTAACACTATTATATAACTTACTTTCCAACAATCTACTGGCTAGCCAACATTTTGTATAGAATCAAAACACAAAATGAACATTGTTGTTAAGACCCAGAAAGGTAAAAAAGGTTTCAAATGTCCTTTTTCTTTTAGATCACACAAGTCTTTTGGGTGGTATTAACATAATGACTAACAAAAACTAAAAGAATATATTTTTATTTTTATGTTATTGTGTGTCCTTTGTAGAGGACAGTGGGTGTTAGTTATGTGAAGCATAGTATACAAACAACATTAACATACAAGTACATTTAGACAACATTAGAGCACAAGAACTCAATGCAACAAATATTGAGCCCTCATTTGTAGTACTCCATCCTTTTTTGAAATGCAGAGATACATCTGACACTTGAGGCACTTGATGTATGTGTTCCCACTGCATCCGTCTGCCATGAACCCTACAGAAACCTAGGTGTTAGTTTTGGCCCATAGTGGACTCCATTTGTGTTGTGTAAAAAGGGGGAAATAAAAAGTTAGCAAATCCCTATGTCCTCCTCAGAGGACATTCATAAAAACCTTTAGTTTTAGGTCAAATGATTATTACACTGCTCTGAAAACTCACTACACTAACTCCTAAGATGTTCCCTTACTATAATTAATTACAAATATTGAACTCACAACACTGGTCATTACACAATTACAAACTTACCATTTCTCTTTCTATAAATAGAGCTTGTGTTGATGGACTTAATGCTGTGGCATGTATAACCTCAAAGTAATGGACCAAAACCCAATGTGCTCCACAGAGGACACAAATGAATGGGTGGGTCTCTGGAGGATAATGTCCTTCATGTCCAGCCCATCTCATTCGTTGTGACTTCCTTGCAACTTTTCCTTTATAGCTATTGATGTTAAATGCTTCAGAGGAGCAGCTTGTGCTCATATGTCTTTATACAAACATAACCTAATTGAGCAGCTCCTTCTATCTTGATATTCTATAAAACAGAGAGGCGAAGTCACACTTGTTTTGGTATGAAGGAAATGTTACATTTTCAGTTCTTATGTGTGCCCGAATTGGACACATATTTCTTCCAATTAGGACACATTTAATAATAATAATATATTGTATTTGTCAAGTGCTTTTCCAGGTGCTAAAAGGCACTCTACAGTTGTACAAAATAAATAATCACGTCTATCTGGCTGCTGGATTTTTACGCAATGGCAGTTCAGTCTAAATTGGAAAAAGCTCTCAGTCTCAAGAGATGTTGTTTTTTTATGTCAGTGAAAATACAGAAAATGGATTTCTAGCTGGACTGATTTGAATAAAACTAGAAATTAATATTAGCTAAAAACTTGCTTTGGGTCTTTTAATCTTACAGTATGTCAGGCGAACACACAATCTATTTTCCAAATGCATAACACAATTCATGATGTATGGGAAGATTTTTTCAGACTGTAATTGATGACTGTGGGGGAAACTTCTGAAGCAATTGGAGTCAGGACTCAAAGAGAGACACGAAGGAGAGCTGGAGCTTTGATGGCAAACACTGACGGTTTATTCGGAGCTTCGGCCGGAGGATTCACAAGACATGTCATGGGCCACAATCTGACCACACGGTTGAGATGCCACAATCAATTCTGAAGAACTCTACCGAAGCCCCATGTAATTAGCTAGTTCTGAGAGAATAATCAACATTGAGAATAACAAGATAGAATCATAACACCTCTATCAGTTGACGCCAACAGGCAGGAACAGGGAGACAAAACGCTGAGAGCACAGCAGCCAAGGTTACAGGTGCGTGTGCTCAGTCCGGACCTCAGGACAGTATGAACTGATACACTGGGTCAAACTTATGTGCCTTGGGAAATATTTCCCCAACAATGACAATTTTGAGATACTTGTACCATTTCCTGGTACTTCTTAGAAGCAAATATATAATTTTTTACATGTGCATTGCGTTTTATTTAACAACTTAAGATTCTTTAAAGATTCAGATTGATATTACAAAATATACTCAACAAATATCACATTGTGTATTATAATACCTTTAAATACGCTTCATGGATCCCTTGGTAAAAATCACAAGCTACTGTCCTTATTAAAACTTATAAAATGCAACAATATAATATATGTGTTTCTGATAAAGGCTTTGTGAAGAATAGTACTTTGTACATTTGATGCTACTTTCATTTCAAGTTAACTTTCTGCTTCTGTTTGGTGTGAAGCGGAATGTTTCAATTTCTTATCCATCACTTTTAGAAACATGTTTTTTAAGTCGTACTGCAAAGTCAGTATTTTTTTGTGAAAATATTGACTATCCATTACTTTTAACTTGTCATTTGAACTGTTTATTTGTCACGTTTAGCTCTTTAAATCCTTACCTTTCAGCAACCTGATTCCATTCCTAGACCTACTACTTTATCTGAAATAGTAGTAATAATAGTTCCTCCAAGTGGATTTTGACACTGTATCCTAAATATTTGAGCAGTAAACTTGTTTATTACATCTGAATCATCCACCCTAACACTGAAAAAACATTTGGAAAGCCTCAATAAACCAACAGAATGTCCTCATCAAGAATAAAAGACTGATTGTGTCCCCTTTTGCCCGCTACATTGCATGTAACAGCTTGATTGGCCTAATTTCACAATCAATAAAATAACACGTGCATTTAAGTGCAGTGTAACTCCCTGCTGCACAGTCATCCCAAGCTGTTACTTCCATCATCTCCACTGGAGCTAACGCCTTCATAAGGGACACCTCAGCTTGAAATGCAGGCACTTTCCTATTATAAAAAAGATTGGACCATTAGCCTTAAAGGAACATTTATTCTATGTTTCTCTCAGCAGGGAGTTTGACACAAGGGAGAAAGCTGTGACAAGCATCGATTCTCGGCCAGCAGGGGCATACATGCATCCTGTGTGTTAGGTGGGACTTCATCACTCAATCATCACAGGGTACACTGCTTGTGCTATTATTTTTGTTCCCCAAATGACAAACCGACAATTCAAGAGTTATGTTACAGGCAGACTCGTAATTATTTTATTTTTTTGGCACATTGAAATAGAAAGGCAGCATTTCAAAAATAATCCAGGCTGTCTATGTGCAAAGAAGGCTTGAAAATGTCTTGTGTTTTTATATCTGAAACACGTTGTTTTTTGGTTGTCTTCACTATAAGTTTTGGCTGTTTGTCCCACCTGTTGATGCTGGTTAATATTTTAAAGTTTAGAGGCAAGAGTGTGTCAATCATTGCAACATAAATTCATTTTTTCTTTGGTATAGTTGATTTTTTAAAACTCTAAAACTGAGGGAAATAGGTTAAATAAATCTGCACCACACACCAAAGAACTCCAATGTATAATTCATACATTTATATCAGTTAATATAGCTTCTCAAATAAAAACTGATATTCGAGAGGAGATTAGAACAGGGGTCTCCAACCTTTCTTCATCTGAGAACTATATACTTTGAAAAATGAAAGTGGCCAAGAGCTACTTGCTTGCATCACATCGCTTACATTTATTCACATAGCCCTCATCAGTTGAATTAAGCTACTTTTGTACACGTGTGAAATTGCAATACCCAAAGCTTATCAAAAATCTTAACTTCACATCAGGTCCAAGAAAACGACAATTTCTCACATATTATTATGGCCCACGTAGTAAGTACATCACTGAAAATTCACATAAATGTCCAAGAAAATTGTTTCACTTCTGATTATGGCCCACGTAGTAAATACATCACCTTACAAACATCTTATGGCACATGTGTAAAGTAAGTGGTATTCACTCTTTTTTACAGTTAGTGAGAGGACTGGCACTGCATTGAGTCCAGAGGTGTATGCTGGAGTGTACCCACTTAGGTTCACTCTAATAACCTAACCTGAATGTTCATCAGTCAGTCAATCAGTTCTGTATTTAGATTTCATGACATTCATGTCAGAAAAAGCTGCTTCACAAAGGTATGTAGACTGTAGAGCCAAATAAAGCAGACATGTTCAGTGCTGCTTGGTGATGTTCTTATAGTTTTCTGGGTCTACAAGGCTCCAGAAATGTTGTGAGTTTTGCAGAGACTTAAGCTCAACATGATTTTGGAGATTTATAACCTCCATCTCCACAGGATTGACACTGAAAAGTTCAGCCATCTTCTTCTTTTTCTTCGTCTTGACATGAAATTATAAACCATAATAAATAAATTGTATAGGTCTAGCAGCAACAAGAAATGTGTTTTAGTTTTTTTTCCCAAAATATTATTATTATTTGTATTAAATGAAATTAGAAAAAATATTGATTACATCAATGCAAATGTGAAACAAACACATTTTTGACCAAAGACATAAAGCCAACACAGGTGATATGATTAGGCCAATTTCCAGCACCCATTAGATTTTTGACCTACCCATAGGCTAAATTACTTTGTGACACTTGAATGACTTCCTGTTAGCTAGAGTATGGGCTCAGAACAGTCTCATAATACACACATGCACACAGAAGGATTCAAACTTGTATTTCATGATCCGCAAAAGGATCCACACTTGTGTTTTTCAATGCACACACAAATGTGTTCCGTTTCATATACATGTAAATAAAATCCAAATACAGAAAAAAGTTTTTAATGTGTATTTTTGATCCACACATTTGTTTCATCAACGTTGCGTGGAAGTCGGAAACAGTACCGAAGGAGTGGCAGACCGGGGTGGTGGCCATCCGATCTCTGTACTCCCAAAGCGAGAGCTGTGTCCGGGTCCTCGGCAGTAAGTCGGACCCATTTCAGGTGAGGGTTGGCCTCCGCCAGGGCTGCGCTTTGTCACCAATCCTGTTTGTAATATACATGGATCGGATTTCGAGGCGTAGTCGTGGGGGAGGGGGTTTGCAGTTCGGTGGACTAAGGATTGCACCACTGCTTTTTGCAGATGATGTGGTTCTGATGGCTTCATTGGTCTGCGACCTTCAGCACTCACTGGATCGGTTCGCAACCGAGTGTGAAGCGGCTGGGATGAGGATCAGCACCTCCAAATCTGATGCCATGGTTCTCAGCAGGAAACCGATGGACTGTCCACTCCAAGTAGGGAATGAGTCCTTACCCCAAGTGAAGGAGTTCAAGTATCTCGGGGTCTTGTTCTCGAGTGAGGGAACAATGGAGCGTGAGATGGGTCGGAGAATCGGAGCAGCGGGAGCGGTACTGCAGTCTCTTTACCGCACCGTTGTGACGAAAAGGGAGCTGAGCCAGAAGGCAAAGCTCTCTGTCTACCGGGCCATTTTCGTTCCTACCCTCACCTATGGTCATGAAGGATGGGTCATGACCGAAAGAACGAGATCGCGGGTACAAGCGGCCGAGATGGGTTTTCTCCGCAGGGTGGCTGGTGTCTCCCTTAGGGATAAGGTGAGAAGTTCGGTCATCCGGGAGGGACTCGGAGTTGAACCGCTCCTCCTTCGCGTCGAAAGGAGCCAGTTGAGGTGGTTCGGGCACCTAGTTAGGATGCCACCTGGGCGCCTCCCTAGGGAAGTGTTCCAGGCACGTCCAGCTGGGAAGAGACCAAGGGGTAGACCTAGAACCAGATGGAGGGATTATATCTCTTCTCTGGCCTGGGAGCGCCTTGGGATCCCCCAGTCAGAGCTGGTTGATGTGGCCAGGGAAAAGAAAGTTTGGGGCTCTCTGCTGGAACTGCTACCTCCGCGACCCGACCACGGATAAGCGGGAGAAGATGGATGGACATTTGTTTTCCGTTTAAAACCTCTGAACCTGCAAACACAAACCGCTTTCTGTGCACGGATCGCTGTGCATTCGTGTGTGGTTTTTTTGAGACTCCCCTGACGGTCAGCCGATTCGTACTTGTAATTTTTTCTATCTATAGCCAATCAGATGTTTCCTCAATTCTAAGCCAATCACATAAGCGCGCCCCCACGAGGGTAGATTTATTGCGTTCATGACGTAGCGCTTCATGTACGCATTTTGCGCAGTCCGGAGCTGACAGGTCCATGGAGCCTGCCTGCAGGCGCTAATCTCAGGACACCTCCACTCTCAGTACATTGCCACTTTCCGAACAGGAAATGCACGCAAATACAAGCCTTTATATTATTAAGGTTCTGCGCCACTTTCGATGAATGCTTGTGTGTACTCAAAAAAGGAAGGCAAAACCGTTTTAAATGTGTGTTTCCTGAATACAGCTGCCTGCTTTATTTATGTCTGTATGAAGTTGTTGTGAGTGTGGAGGGAGCAGCTACAGGTTAGCTTAGCCTAATCGATCAGTGCACTACGAAGCCAGTGCTAGACAGTGAACTGTCAACGGGGGGAGCCCCGCTGGTCATTATCGCCCGATATTCACTCTAAATAGTTTGATCGGTGCTCTCTATAAAGGCCGATCAGGAGAGCTGGATCTGATCGATATGGACATAAACGCGAGTGAAGTGTAACCGGACGCGAGAGAGAGATCAGATCAGCTGCTGGGTCTGACGGAGACACGCAGCTCTGCATGATCACCTGATGCTCCGCCCTCTGTTTAGCGAGCTGACCGGACAACGCAAAATGCGTTTATGAAGTGTTATGAACGCAATAAATAATACCCCTCGTGGGGGCGCGCTCATGTGATTGGCTTAGACTGGAGAAGACATCTGATTGGCTATAGATATTTTAAAAAATATTTTTATTTTTTATTTTTAATGAACAAGGTAACTTTTATATAATTGGTATCAGTAAAAAGTATCAGTAAAATGTATAAAATAAAATAAAATGTTACGATGTCTAAAGTTACTGATAAATCATGTTTCCTGCCTGGCCGCAGCGTGTATCGTTACCCTCCCTCGTCTGGATGCTAAGAAAGGAGCCCTCACTCAGCCCCAGCAGCATCCAACACATTAGGCTTGTTTGAGACGCGTTGCGGCTCGCCTCGAAAGTAGACGAGAATAGCCGATCGCAGCCGGGGGAGGTCTCAAAAAGCTTGTCTGAAGTCGGACAGCTCCTTCTTCTTCTTCTTCTTCTTCTTCTTCTTCTTCTTCTTCTTCTTCTTCTTCTTCTTCTTCTTCTTCTTCTTCTTCTCTCTATTTTTTGGCGGATTGCAAACAACTTTAAGGTGCATACCGCCACCTCCGGAGTCGGCTTGACTCGGTTTGCATTTATAAAGAATGCACACATGTGTTTAATCGTTAATGTCAGACTAAGCATGCCCGCCAGGGAGGGCCAGGCCCTCCCATTTGACATTCCTGCCCTCCCCCAATAAACACGTTTTTTATTATTTATAACATCGCCGGAGCTGTTAGATTAACATTAACATGCTTATTGTAGTTCTAAGTGCAATGCCTTGCGGCCTGTAGCACCATCCTTGATGGACCATACTGTATGTGTGGGCTGGTCCTTTATTAAATACAGGAAAGGAGTGAGCAGAGGGTAGAGTTGTCGATTCTTGTTCTGTTTTCTGTGATATATTTTACTAACCCTCAGTTGCTCGCGCTACTAAAGAGACGCGCTACCATGGAAACCAAACAATGGTATAGCTGTATTAAAGTCTGAGTGGAAACAGTACCGAGTAAATCTGATTATGTCAGAAATGCGGGAGAAATATGACCCCGGGAGGAAACCGGGAGAGAGCAATGAAATCGGGAGTCTCCCGCGAAAATCGAGAGGGTTGACGAGCTATGGCTCGGCTGAGCGAAAGGATGCGCACCTACAGTGCATCGGATTAAACCATGCCCAAGGCGGGCTAAACAGTTAATCGTCTCCGTCTCTACTCTCCGAGTGCAACGATGCAGAAGCTGCCATCCTTAACCAGTGTGCCCTGCTAGTGATTTACCAGTGTTTGTGTTGCCACGCAAACAATGTTTCAAAAGTGGTTTCTATATTGCCCTTTATTTGTGTATGTATTTGCGATAAGTGTGCGTCTTTACCCAATGCTGTTGGCCTTGCTGTTTGATATATATTGTGCCGCAGGCCCGCAGCACGTGACGGTTTTGTGTGCCCTCCCATGAAAATCATATGCCCTCCTTTTACTGTAGATTCGTTCTGGCGTCGGGTCTGGTACTAAGTAAATACATTTGTTCCTGCTCAAGATTAGATTCAACTGTATTGTTATTACACATATTACAGGTACTGAGACAAAGAAATGCAATTTAGCTTCCAACCAGGAGTGCAACTAGCAGTAAAGTGAAAAGTGATGTACACAATCTACAGAATAAAATATAGAATTAATTGAATGATGAATAAACAGTGAGGGGTATGAATACACTAGATACACACAGCAGCCTGTGAGCAGTATGAACAGTGTGTATGAATATGCTAAGATATATAAAGTATGAAAATGGTAACCAGTGCAAGTATAGTATAAAATGTATGGATATTAATTTCATGATGATAAACATTGTGGAACAATGATGAAAAATGTTAATGGAAGGGGTTACGTAAAACTGACACAAAACAACAACAAACTTTTAACGAGCCAATTGGAGAGTTTCATCAGCAGCACGTGGTAAAAACCACCAATGAGCGCTCAGCTCGAGATACCAGCGAGTCTTTTCCAATCAAGCATTTCGCTTCCGCAGCCCGTGGAGAGGAACTGCGCCGCCTCGCCGAGCTTCGCTCTCAAAGCTGCGGGCATCTTGTCCCGCGAGATTTCAACGTCTCATGTAGGCGAGCCTCCAGAGCAAGTCGGACAAAATGACTAACCATCATGCAACGCACTAGCAAGACGTTGATCGCAACTGCGCAGGTCTGCGCAGGTCTCGCTTGTCTCAAACAAGCCTATTGCTGACTGTTGCTATCTGTAAACTATGCAGCCGAAACATAATTTCAGCCAATCAGCGTCGTCAGATCTGATGCTCAAAGGGCAGCAATTTCAGCGCCCGATGCAGTCTGTGAGTTGGTTATGGCTAGAAAGGATCCGTCTTGTGTAAAACTCTCGCGAGAGTTTGCGAGTCACGTGGTTGAATGTTTACGTTTGACAGGCAGCATCGTTAACATCAGTGGGCCACAGCAAATGATGGTGAGAAGCTAAACTATATATTAATTATGTAAATTACAGGTAGTGTGATTGTAACTGTGTGTGTGACTAGCTGGATTCAAACAGGTAAACGCTTTCTTTTGTTTACCATGCTTGCTCTTCAAACAGCAGGGTACAGATACTATGGCCCTTTCTGATTTAATCAAATCCCCCCTCCTCGACTCCTTGACTCCTCGGTCCTCCGGTAGTGACCCGGAAATGGATTTCAGCGCGCCATGTTGAAGGACATCTCATTTCTCTAAATGCACTTCGAGGACCGAGGATCGAGCGTCGAGGAGGCTCTCCGGAGGAGCTCTAACCGAGGATACACTGATGGGTCCTCCACGGTCCTCCACGGCTCCTTCGTGGATGCATTTCCGGGAACAGAGTTGTTTCAAAGAGTCGTGGCGCACGGCCGGACTTATCTCAGCCAATGACAGCTCTGCATGCATCCTCTGGATATTATTTTATTAACTGCTTTCATCGCGACGCGATGTTTACAGTGAGAACAGCTGTGAGGTCCGTGCAGAAAGCAGAGCAGTGTGTATAATATCACTCATTATAACAGGCCTACTCTCTTTATTTGCTTTAGTTTAGTAGATATTCAAACAAAGAGTCGATATTTTTCTTAAACCATTTAGTGCTTCACATAATAAAATACACAACGGCTGTAGCCTGATTATATGCTTTAGGAGCTGTAGGTGCGTGTGGTACAGTGTGTAGGTGTGTGCGTGGTACAGTGTGTAGGTGTGTGTGTGGTACAGTGTGTGGGTGTGTGTGTTGTACAGTGCGTAGATGCAGCGGACAGACGGGTCTCAGTTGGTTTGGTGTCCTATGCTTACTTTTAATACTTATAAAAACTTTCCTCATTGTAGCGACCAGAGGGGGGGGGGGGGGGGGGGATATATCCAGTCTCTGATAGTGTTACGTTATTATGAGAGTGCTCTGTTTGATTCTGAAATGGTATATATTTATATAAAATATATTCACATATATATGTGTGTGTGTGTGTGTGTGTGTGTGTGTGTGTGTGTGTGTGTGTGTGTGTGTGTGTGTGTGTGTGTGTGTGTGTGTGTGTGTGTGTGTGTGTGTGTGTGTGTGTGTCCGCATCTTGTTATTGTCTCATTATACCACACTCTCAATGAATTCAAAGTAAATATATAAGTGTGCCTCCTGTCATCGTTAATGGACGTCTCTTTAAAATGACCGCTCAGAGGAGAGGAGTTCTCATTTCTCTAACCGCCTGCTGCTTCCCCTCCTCTCTCCTCGGCTCCCCTCCTCGGCTCCTCCGCTCGCACCTCCTGTGGGCGGGACTAAGTCTTGAGGATAGGAGTCGAGGATAGGAATCGAGGAGGGGAGTTAGAGAAATGAGAAAGGGCCCATGTGCCCGTGATAAATAAACACACACACACACACACACACACACACACACACACACACACACACACACACACACACACATTATTGTATATAGTTGAGTTTTGACAGCATCCATCAAGCTATATTTTTTGCCTTAATGGTCTGTTGTCTAATATTTCTGTGTTTCTGAACCACGTCTGTGTCTGCATATAATGTTCGTATTTAGTCTCCTGATTTTAAATGGGATTTAAATCATTTGAGTGTTCCCAAAGAACCTGGGTTCTGCAGTTTGTTTGGGCCTACTGTTGCACAGTTTACTGTCCAGGACAAGGTATTTGGAAGTTTTGGAAGATTCATAGTTAACCACACTGAAGATTATGGCGGTATTGATCAGTCTTCTCATATCTCTAACATCACCAGAAGTCATAATTTAAGGGGTCATTTCTCAAAATGTTCCCCGTGTGGTTTATTCACCATTACAATAGCCCCACCTAAAATAATTTCCACCAGCCGCCACTGCATAGATCTCTTAATGTTGCTCTCAAAGTGCACCAGATTGATGCTTTTAACTTCAATACTTAAAAAAAGATCTTCCCGGGGAAGCATGCCCCCGGACCCCCCTAGAGGAGGTGAGGTCCACTCCCCACTTTTAAAAATAGCTCCTCAAAAACAAAAAACGAATACTTCTGCCGTCTAGCTGCAGCTTCTAGCAATGGTCTTCTGTTAAAAAGGAGGACACTGAAGGTCCTGCATGTGGCATCACACACATGACTTGAGTCTGAACACAGCAGACAACAGGAGTATTACAACAGCATATAAAAACAAAAATAGTGCATGTGGGTGCACACCTATTCTCTGTTACATAAATCCCATGATTGTAGGAGATTAAGTTAGCTTTATCATCTCAATCAGTGATTAAGTGAATAATAAAGTTTCTATCAGGTTACTATCAGCCTGTCACTCATTATTTTTAGGGAGGGGGCGGGGTTTGGAGGAACAGAGGAGACGGTGATCGCGGGAGCTTTCCTCCTGCCTTCACAAACTTTACACAAGTATTTATCAACTGGAAATAGCAAGAGGACATTCATACTCTGCAATCCAAGACTTGATTAAATCCACCAAAAACCTGACATGGATTTAAACATAAATCCATGTGTTTCTGAGCCGCAGCGTCACGAACTAATTCAGGTGCATTTATTGTTGTCGGATTTTTTCTACACTGTCTGTGAACCGCGAGCGGCGAGATACTGAAAAGCTGTAGCTCGCGATCAACGTATTGGAGACCCCTGGATCAGAGATTGCCATTATTTTGTGTGCAAAGACTAAGAGTCAACATGTGTTTCTTTCCACACTGCAAACACTAAAATTAATTGGGTGATATATTTTATATGGTTTATTGCGGCTGTGATCAATCAAGTTTACATATTTAGGAGAAAATGTAATCTTACAATATTACATTCAAGATTGTTAGGTGCAACATAATGTTACACTCTATGTGCAGGTGGATGAGGATGCACGTTTTCAAATTTCTATACTTGGTTTGGTTTGGCAATTTATAAAATACAAATTCCGGTTTTGCAAGTGAGCCCCTATCATTTGACAAACAGAGATTTGCATATAAATAGATTTCTATAAAAATAGACAACATGAAACGCATGGTTTATTTACATATGACTTTTCCTATAAAAGATTCCAGCAAAATATATATTCATAAATAATAGATAATCTTGTTGTGAATACTTCAGTCTGAAATGTTTTAAACTTAAAATGCATGGAAAGCAACATGAGTGTCCTCTAAAGTCACAGTTACCATGCAGTTAGTATGCCTTGACACGAAGGACGAAGACGGCGTTTTCCTGCACACGCGGTCAGATGGGAAGCTGTTTAATCTGGCCCGACTGCGCGCGAAAAGAAAGGTACGGAAGGTGCTAGTTCGTGAGCTCTTGTTCGCGGACGACGCAGCTCTGGTGTCTCACAGCGCAGCTGGTCTACATTGCCTGATGGACAGATTCAGTGCAGCATGCTCTGAATTTGCACTGATCATCAACATCAAAAAGACAGTTGTTATGCACCAAGCAGGAAGCGCAGCGTCACCGGTAATGGTGAACGAGCATGTGCTGGAGACTGTTGACCATTTCACGTATCTTGTCTCAACAATCAGCAGTGACCTGTCATTAGTTAAGGAGATCCAGACTCGTATCGGCAAAGCCGCAACGTCTTTCAGTCGTTTGCGCTCAAGAGCCTGGAGCAACAAATACCTCACCGAGCGCACTAAGACACGCATCTACCAATGTTGCGTGGTCAGCGTCCTGCTGTATGGTTCCGAGGCGTGGTCAACTTACGCGCGGCACGAAAGAGAGCTAAATGCTTTTCACATGCGGTGCCTGCGCAACATCCTCGGGATCACATGGCGGGACAAGGTCACGAACGAGGCGGTGCTGGCGCGTACGGGCAGCAAGTCAATGTTTCAAACACTGAAGGTCAGGAGGCTGCGGTGGCTTGGTCACCTTCGCAGAATGCCAGATGGCCGCCTGCCAAAGGACATCTTATACAGCGAGCTGAGTGCTGGTTCCAGAGGCAGAGGACGACCACTGCTGCGCTTCAAGGATGTCGTAAAACGTGACATGAAGGCCCTGGACATTGCGACGGATAACTGGGAGAGGCTGGCGGAGGACCGGACGAAGTGGCGCCAGCAGCTGCGCGAAGGTGGTGACAGACTTGACAAAGACTGGATTCGTGGACTTGCTCAAAAACGTGGACATACTGCATCTCTCTGATTGCACTGTACAATCTCTTGTAGATTTTTCTTGCCAATAAAGTGTGCCTTGACAACTTTAAAGACGCCGGATTTGAAAAAGGCAACAACCACAATCCTAGCAGCAGTGGGCCACTTGGTTCAGGGTCACATGAGGCGAGGCAGCTGCTGCGTTCATGACAAGTTTTGTGCTGTCGAGCTACAGGGATGAGCCAGAAACCATATGGCTACTCTGAGCTTCTATGCCATGCAGTAACAGTTGTTCAGATCACATTAATCCATTGCAGATGACACATTGCTCTTTAATAATATAGATACGAAGATATGGGAGAATACAACAAAAAATTATAATCCTATATGTGTAAAATGAAATGTAAATATAGGAACTCTACATTGATTACATTTGAATATATATCCTGTATTAACTGATGTAATAATACATAATCTTATAGCTCTAACACTAATGATCAAATGATTAAGCTCATTGTCCATCTGTGTTGAAGAACTGGTAGTGTTTTAGCTTTTTTCGTGAAACTGACATAAATCAATCAATCAATCAATCAATGTTTATTTATAGCCCAATATCACAAATGTTACATTTGTCTCAGTGGACTTCACAGTGTGTACAGAATATCAGTATGACAATACGACACCCTCTGTCCTTGGACCCGCACATCGTACAAGGAAAAACTTCCGGAGAAAACCCACAGTTTTAAGGGGAAAATGGAAGAAACCTCAGGGAGAGCAACAGAGGAGGGATCCCTCTCCCAGGATGGACAGACGTGCAATAGATGCCATGTGTACATCGAAAAGATAATACATTTACAACATAGGTAGACCAAATGTTTGGAAATGCATGTGTCTATAAGATTAATCCACGAGGATGTCAACAAACCTGTGGGAGCCATCAGGGAAGTAGTATGATGAGAGTCAGACAGGACCACAGAGACAGGTTCAGCCACGACTCGAAATCCAGGACTCAGGATGCAGGACTCAGGATCCAGGACTCAGGATCCAGGACCACAGCAACAGGCACAGCCACGACTCAGGATCCAGGGCTCAGATCTAGGACTCAGGATGCAGGATCCAGTGCTCAGGATCCAGGACACAGGATCCAGGACTCAGGACCGCAGCAACATGATCAGCCACCACTCAGGATGCCGGCGTAGATAGACACCAAAAAGAAATTTGGGGGAAGCTGGGTTATTCGGAACATGAGAGTACACAGGTACAGACAGAGAGAAGGAAGAAGTAAGGTGTCCCGCGACAGTCTAAGCCTATAGCAGCAAAACTAGGGGCTAAATCTAATCAGCCCTCACTATAAGCTTTATCAAAAAGGAAGGTCTTAAGTGCACTCTGAAAAACGGATAGGGTGTCTGCCGCCCGAACACAAACTGGAAACTGATTTCACAAAAGTGGAGCTTGATAAGAAAAGGCTCTGGGTCCAATTGTACTTTTAAAAACTCTAGGAACAACCAACAACCCTGCATTCTTGGAACGCAATGCCCGGGCCTAGTATGACAGTAGGGTATAATGAGTTCTTTAAGGTAAGATGGCGCCTGTCCATTAAGGGCTTTGTAGGCGAGAAGAAGAATTTTAAATGCTATCCTGTGTTCTATAAGGAGCCAGGATATCTTTATCTGAGGCTATTAGAAGGTCATTTGTTACTTTAACCAGAACTGTCTGTGCTATGATGTGTTCTAAAGCCAGACTGAAAATCTTAAAATAAATCAATGATTTTTAAGTAATCACACAACTGTTTTGCGACTGCTTTCTCAAGAATTGTTGACATCAGGTTCAGCCTCTGATTACACCTTATGAGCAAGCAGGATGTCTATTAGCTAATTGGCTCTGAGGAGTACACTGGATGCCAAAAGGATCACCATTAAAAGGATGACCTTGTCATAATTCTCGGTTACATCAAACTGAATGTGTGACTTGCGTGCGTCATGCATTAATAAGGGTCGAGCGGAGATAACTGGACAAAGGGCAGAATAGTATCTGTGCTGTGACAAGAGTGTACAGTGTGAATATCAAGTCGTGCAAAGATAAAAATACTCAACACTGCAGAAAGTATGTCATGGAGTGATTAATATAATAACATTCACACTTCATGCTATCAGGGCCTCTGTGACACAAATAGAAATGACTCAGATATCAGACAATTCTTAGAGAAAATTCTTCGGGGAAATGATTTGTATTACCAGAGAAAGTCATCGATTTCAAGTGAACACCCATACTGGAAACTTGCTATTGAGCTCAGAATATTATTCAGCCCATGCGCTGTGTTTAATTAATGTGGGTTTCTGGAACGACTTTGATAATCCTTGCTTTATGTGATTTGTGTTATTAAAAGTAAGGTTTTTCATTTTTTTCATTTTTGCTACGCAAGTCACTTTGAGTTTGTAGTAGACGTAAACATGTATTTACCATGTGTGGATAGCATTTAGGGCAAAACCATCAGTGGTATAATGCCACTACTAAATTACAACATTACTCCTAAATGAATGATCACGTTATTGTTTAATAGCAGTAAATGTAACATATTAAAGGTTTACGACACTAAATGCAGTGAGGATCTCGGACTGCTGTTTTATAACGTGCAGTCCTCTGTTTTGTCTTTCAGGGATGTGACATCTATCACAAACCCAAACTTCATAATGACCTCATTGGGATTTGACACATATCCTGTGGTCAGTCTCCACACTCACCACAGGTCACCTTTGATTGAGAAAAGAGAAAGATATAGATTAATGTAATCAAGGGTGACATGTAGAGAGCTAGACTGACCACAGGGGATCCATTACATTATTTCTGTATTTGATGTATATTATCATCTGATAATGTGAACTTACTTTCAGGAACATGATCTCATTACTATTTAACAAAATAGCCCATTTCAGAAAAATATTAGTATGTGTAGTTTAATGTAGCTGTTTGTTGTCTTTCTGTTTTAATTGATAGGCTATGGCTAATTGTTTGTGCTTTAATGTACAGTAATCTTAACTGTAGGTTTATAGAATTGCTTTGTATGTTTAAATACATGTTTTTATAGATTTTGTCAACTCATGGTCAACAAGTTCAATATTCTCTGAATTGTAGTGGAGTAAAGTCAATCGTACGCAAGTTACAAGTAGGCTACTGTAGTAATTGTATAAAGTTACTGTCAACCACTGCCAAAATAAAGGTGATAAAATGTTCACAACATTATCAGACGTAAAAATGCAAAATGATAATATGTAGGCGAAAAGGAAAACCCTGAGCAGAGGTGGAAGAAGAGCACAGATCTTGTAGTAAAGAGCGTCGAAATAGAAATATAAATGGATTTGTATACTGTACAGCATACATGCCAACGGTTTGCGCGTGGCAAATGTGCACGCCCAAATGAGGTAATCAGAAGAAATGGAACCCCAGTAATTACATGTATAAACCATGTATTTAACATATATTGCATAATTTTATGCATTTTTCAGAAAAAGTGGTAGTTTGGTAAACAGTGACATCAACGACATGTCTGGTCTGTAAAATGTCCAAAAGTAAAAGAATGGGAGATAAATATCCCAAAGTCTCCACATTTTATTATATTTTGTGTGTTTCTGGTCCTCTTTCAGTTGAGACAGTGTATGAAGGATGTGTAAGGATATAGGAAAGCCAGAACTCTTGTGTGAACATTGGATAAAGCCAGGTTCATATTCTTGTTTCATGTTGTTGACATATTAGTCAAAGGTTTGCACAGAGCGATATATCTTTGCGTTGCGCCATAAATCAGAAAATACTGCATTAAAAAAGTCATTTCCTGCAGGTTTTTGCAGTGTGATGTAAATAATGTACAAGCTTTCAGATTGCTGTAGTTCACTAAACAGAGACATTAACGACATGTTTGGTGTTGAAAATGTCCGAAAAAGTGAAAGAATGGGAGATAAATATCCCAAGATCTCAAAATGGTATTATATTTTTTGTGTGTTTGTTGTCCTCTTTCAGTTGAGACACTGTAGGATGCTTCCAGAAAAGACCAAACACTGGATGTCTTTCAGTCGCCAACATGTGTTTTTGAGACACTGATATTAACGCGTTAACCCTGCAGGACTCAAATGCCTCGTCTCTGTTCGCCTAAACTCATTTGGGAGTGATGACTGATTATTATCAGTCCCGGGGGACTGCGGCAGGCTGGCTTGACTGTGTTTTCCGAAGTGGAGGCTGGCGTGACCGCAGTCCCAGGGGTAACGCTGCCCTTCCTCTGCACGTTGTTTCTCTTTCAGAAACACAGAGGACTGTTTGTATGATGGGATCACAGACACACTGCAATCGGTTTCCGCTAAAAGTCGAGTCCAGTGTCTATGGAGTGTCATTTTTATTTTTTATAATTTGGGAAGAATGAAATTCGGTAGGAAAAGCCAGCTAAATCGGTAGGCGGTAGAAACATCACAAAAGCGGTAGACTGACTACCGCCCAAATCGGTAGGGTTGGCAGCAGGGTTCGAGTTATGTGGGAGCCAATAGGCGCTTTCACACCGCAGTACTTTTCCCACAAAGGTTCATCAGAACTTAGTTGATGAGAACTCTTTAGTTCTCATCAACTAAGTACAGATCGCGTTCACACCGGAATAAGTCCCTGGGGGAGGATTAGGCAAATGAAGCCGCCAACGTCACTTCTTCTTCTTCTGCTTTGGGTTTACTGGCAGGCCGCGAACAACTTCAGTCCCCGGAGTTGGGGACTGGCTTCACTAGAAGCCAGACACCTCCTCCTCTCCATCGCTCCCATGTTTTATTTTGTGTTGCCATAAGTTAGTCTCTCTGCGTTTGTTCGCTAGGCTAAGGCTAATGCTAATGCTAATGCTGATCCATTTTTGGAGTTTTACGGGACGTGGTTTGCAATCCGCCCAGCCAATCAGAAATAGGAACCTTTTTCTCCCACGAAAGTAACTGCTCTCTAGCAGGGACGGAAAAGGGGGTAAAAAGGTTCTCATTAACTAATTTTAGTCCCAGATTTTTTCGGTGTGAACGGAACATTTCGGAACTATATCGGAACTAAAGTGGGAAAAGTACTGCAGTGTGAACGCGCCTAATGGGAGCTGAGCTCCCGCAAGGAGGGGTCTGAGCTCGCACGGACGCAGTGAAATCATACATCTGTGGGGGTCGCTAATCAGTGGCGGTTCTAGACCAATTTGACTTGGGAGCCAGGCTGGGGCCAGTTATTTTCTGAGGGGGGCACAATAAATGCAGGACGAAAAAGACAAAGACAGTATGAAGTAATTGCGCATACACCTAAGAAAACAATGCAATACAGTTATTGGTATTTGTTTCATTACACATTATTATATGCTTACCTTTGTGTGCTGTTTGGGTCTGTAGGACCCGTTTTCAGTGTTTACTAAAAGAAAATGTATGCAATTTAATTATTTGAACCTGCTTTATTTGTGGGTGGACCTAACCTTCTCTAGGGGGGTCCGGGGGCATGCAGCCACGGGAAGATTATTTTTGAAATGTTGAAGTTAAATGCATCAATCTGATGCACTTTGAGCACAAAATGGATACAGCTCTCAACACTCATATGAAAGAGACCTGTATACTTTTCAATAATCAAAACAACTTTAGAATATGATCACAACCAATAACAAATCATTCAAACTAGTTTATTCTTATCTTATGTTACCTATAGTTAGTATTCTTTCTTTTTATTTATGCATATTTTACTAATCACTCCCCTTTCAAACTGTTTTTTTGTACTGTCCTATACACATTGGAATGACTTATTGATTTTTTACAATACATTAATAGATAAAGGTGTGCTCTCTCTAGCTCTCTCTCTCTTTTTTTCTCTGCCCCCCCCCCCTTAGAACCGCCCCTGTCGCTAATACATTACCAACAACCATTATTTTAATCACACATAATGAATGTACATGTAATGAGTATTATTTACGTTAACGAGGTAAATAGGCTAAAAGAAAAACATGTTTTCCAAAAGAACTACGCATCTCTTGAATGAAAATATGCCTGCACTACACCTCCAAGGTGCGCAATACATTATTGCGCAATCTATGCCAGAGCGTGCTGCGCGAGCCGAGATGATGTGTGTGTGCGCGTAGTTGAACCTTTACATATTTAAGTTTGTAGCAAGTAGAGGGCTGCTGCTGTGTGTGTGTGTGTGTGTGTGTGTGTGTGTGTGTGTGTGTGTGTGTGTGTGTGTGTGTGTGTGTGTGTGTGTGTGTGTGTGTGTGTGTGTGTGTGTGTGTGTGTGTGTGTGTGTGTGTGTGTGTGTGTGTGTGTTTGTGTGTGTGGGCCCCGACTGGCCATCGGGAGGACCGTAAGGTTTCCCGTGGGCGCGAGCGAGAGAGAGATGGTGCTAGCTAGCTACGCTAATGGATTTAGGGAGATGTTTCAACAACAAGGTGGAGGTAGAGCTCTCTACTGTCAGACTGTGCTCCTCTGGTAACTACAGCTCAGGGGCCTCATTTATAACCAGGGATGCAAACTCATCAGGTATGAAAAAGATGACAAGTATCCGAGCCCCCGGCTCCCCCACCCCACGGAATATCGGCTTTAAAATGAGGAATAACAGAGGATTTTAGCAGTCAGAACAACTAAAGCAGCAGTGTTAATAATAACAGAAACGCCAAAGAGTCACATCTAATAGAAATATATAAAAGCATTTATTGTAATTGTGTAGCAGTCAGTTTGTAATTTTGGCAGCACTGTTGAGCATTTTGAAAATGTATTTTCATGCCTCTGTGCAAGGCTTAGTCTTTCTATCTTTATAGCCACATGGTGTAAAGTAACTAGGTTCATAAACTCAACAAGTACTATACTTGGGCACAATTTTGAGATACTTGTACTTTATTTAAGTATTTAAATGTTTTCCTACTTTGTTCTTCTACTCCACTACAGTTCAGAGGTACATGGTGTACTTCTACTCCTCTACATGTATTTAATACCTTTAGTTACTTTACAGATGTGGATGAATGATGTGAAATACAATCAAGTGTTAAATCAGACTTTAGTTCCACCTGGAGTAATTCAACAAGCTACCCTTTAGTATACAAAGTAATTCAAACTAGCTGCACCTTTACCAGCTTTGAGAACACTTTCATGATCAATCATTATAAAACATATCATATCTATTATTCTGAAATGGACCAATCTGCGCAATGACTACTTTTACTGTCGCTCCTTTAACTATATTTTGATGATAATACTTTTCTACTTTTACTTGAGGAACATTTTTAATGCAGGACTTTTACTGTAACAGAGTATTCCTACACTCTGGTACTATTACTTTTACTCAAGTACAAGATTTGAGTACTTCTACTTTTACTCAAGTACAAGACCTGAGTACTTCTACTTTTACTCAATTACAAGACCCGAGTACTTCTACTTTTACTCCAGTACAAGTTCTGTTTGCTTCTACTTTTACTCAAGTACAAGACCTGAGTGCTTCTACTTTTACTCAAGTACAAGATCTGAGTAGTTTTACTCAAGTACAAGACCTGAGTGCTTCTACTTTTACTCTAGTACAAGACCTGAGTACTTCTACTTTTACTCTAGTACAAGACCTGAGTACTTCTACTTTTACTCTAGTACAAGATCTGAGTACTTCTACTTTTATTCTAGTACAAGATCTGAGTGCTTCTACATTTACTCAAGTACAATATATATATATATATATATATATATATATACTTATACCACCTCTGTTTATAGCCTATGAAAAAAACTATTAGAAATAGAAGGTTAAAGCTAACGTTAGCAGATAGTGACAATGTATGCTAGCTAGCTAGCTCAACGATTCCTTAAAGAGCAAATTCCAGGTTAAAGACACCTGTGAATAAATGTGTAGGAAAATGATGAATACACTAGATTTTCAAAAAAATATGCAGAAATATACACTACAGTGACATCTGGCGTCGTTTTTGTAAGAAATGTTCACTTCCGCATAAAAAAGCCTCGGCACGTGACCTCCCGCGTATGACGTAACATGGGGGAAACAAGGGGGAGAGCGGCCGGTGTAACATATTAATAAACATGGATCCCAATGCTAGTTTCGACACAGAAGACACAGAAGAAGTTGAACATGAATATTCAAATGCATATGACGGACCACAACCTTATAATTATGAGCCTCCTAGGCGTCCAAGAGACCAGGAGCAGCCAAGGATTAGAAGAAATAACGGCCATCGGAAAGAAATTGAGCTGTGGAGTGAGGAGAACCAGTGGAGAACTGGGCAGCTATCTTGGTGAGTGACCGGCGTTAGCTACAGAATGTTAGCTAACGTCACATCACAATTGTGAAGTTAGCTATCATATATCAGTCTATAACTAAAGTAGCATTGATAATATAGTAACGTTACTGGCAGGACTGTTGATACTGATCCATAACAGAAACTAATGCGCAAGTATCAGCCGTATCTCGCGTTACCTAATGCAACTCCACACTACGGTGCTGTGTACCGGAGGAGAGACGCGAGATACGGCTGATACTTGACGATCTGGTGGAGAAAGGTTGTGGAGCCTCCGTTGACATGCCGTTATAAATGGCTTGATGGAAAGCAGGTGTGTAGTCGGGGAGGGTGCACAGCTGATTGCAGCAGGTGAGTGGAGGTTGAGCCGGGAGCCAGGAGTGACAGCCACCACACAAAAAAACAAACAAACACAAAGGAGACGGCTGGAGCAGTACAGCCGCCACAGCGTTACCTAATGCAACTCCACACTACGTCTTACGGTGCCGTGTACAGGAGGGGAGAGAGAGAGAGAGAGAGCAGCGAAGGGGGGGGGGGGGGGGGGGAGAGAGATGTAATACAGTTTCCCGATAAAGCTGTGGAGAGTATGTGCTGCAGGGAGGTGGATGCACAACGCACCCAGGAACGAACGCTAGCTCCGGTCCTTTTCCCATGAGGGAAACTGTGGACTCGATGTCCTGACAGGCTGGTATTTGTGAAACCTGCACAAACACAATACTGCACCATGATTACAAATGCTGAAGTACAATGTAAAACTACCGAAAAATACCAGCTCACTAAAACACAACCGCTCAACTCAACGCAACTACTAACTATACCCGCGGTCAGAGAGCGGAGATGTTTACCCTTTGTGATGTAATATGACGCGTTTGACGTATGACCTTAAAAAAAAGCCGTTTTTAAGAGCAGAGCTCAAAATTGCTCCTTTCCCTCTGAATTCCTTCCCCTTATTTCTCGTAAAACATATCAAATCCTACATTCGCTTTTTTTAATTGTAATTTTCAAGCAAGTTTAAGCATAAATGTAGAAAAAAAAAAAACCTGGAAGATGCTCTTTAAGTTAAACCCCGAGCCTGTTTTTCAGGTTTCAGGCTCGAAAATGACATTCCCAGAACAAATGACCATATCTTCCCTTCTGAAAGGGTTAAATTAATAATCTTTTTTCTCAAAGTAATGATAAACCTGTCAGTTGGATGTAGAAAAGATTAAACCTAGAGAAGGTTAACTTATCAACAATTATTATTTACAATGGACTAAGCTTAGCTAACAGACTAATTTCCACCATGGACCACCCACCTTTTCTTTTGAAAAACTGGGTGACATACTGTCGCCCTTTAGTCCCTCTCTCCTGTCTTTTCTTTCTTGAAAGCTTGACTTTGTGAGTGGTTGAGAGATGGCACACACGTAAGTACTAGCATCCCTCCTCACATGCTCCCACTCTCTGCCAGAAAGTGCGGTGCCGCACAGCATTTGGAGGCAGGACCAAACCATTACATGTAAATAGAGAGGGGTGTACAGAGGCTTTGGATAATTAACTTTTGACAGAAAAAAAGTGAAATGAATCGTAAGTGTAGTGAGTACATTATGAATGTAACGTTATATTAATGTTAATTGTTGATGATTGATGAAAGGTTACTTAAACATTTTCCCTTAATGTTCTAAACATTTTTGGGGCCCCTGTCAGTCACGGGCCCTTAGAATCGTCCTAACCTTTCACCCCCTTACGGCGCACCTGCTCGCACTTCATTATAATATATAAAAAAAGAACACCATGCATGTCATGATGGAACATAACAGCTCACGGGCGCAGATTACTCCGGGTCCCAGACCCCCCCATACCCCAAAAATATTTGTATTGCAGATCTACATGAATCACACAAACGACCTGGGAAGGTTGCTTACGTAGTAAAAAGCAAAAAAAAAGGTAGGCTACAGAACTATACAACCTATAGAAATGCAAAACGGCGTCAGTTTAAAGTAATTCCGTCCTTCTGTTTACCGCATCATTTATGAGAATACATTTCTTAACAAGAGAACATAATCGAGGGGTGAGCAATAACATTTCCGTTTTATTTATTTCTCCAAGTTATGTTTTTGTGTGCACCGAGGAGTCTCAAACAGGCGTTTGTTAAATCATTTAAAGATTGGGTTTAATCAATTTGTGAAAATAAATTCTTCAATGAGAGGTTCTATTTATGGTATTATTTCCACATTTTTCTCTCCATTCTTCCTTCTGCCAATGGTGTCGCAGTTTCTCGTCTCTCCCGTCTTTGTGCTTGGTGCGTACGCATGGGTTAGAGTTTGCGTGGAGGACTGCACATTTTCCCGTCAAGTTAGTATTTTATAAATCGCAAACATTGCGTAGAAACTGGCTTACGCCATTTTTTGAGCGTATATCCCTTTTTATAAATGAGGCCCCTGGTGAGGTTAAGGACTCTTGAGTGTTTAGATAGTTAACTTAGTCAGTTATCTCAGTGGGTCTCAAACGGTTTGGTCTCCATTTATGTAAACACATATTTCCATTTGAGGGGGGATGATTAGTAAAATATGCATGAATACAAATTAAGAAAATAGATGAAAAAAGGTAAGATACACTTTTAAGACAGGCGAGGCTGATTCAGGAGCCCAGACACACTCGCAACTTTAAATGAACCGAAAATAAATAAATAAACAAGTTTCAATGTTTTTTAATATTGGATATGGTATGTTATTGGTTATGGCCATGTTCTTATGATTTTATGATTATTGAAATGTATACGTTTCATATGGGTGTTTCCATAGATCTATCTCTTTATTTTCCCCTCAAAGTGCACCAGATTGATGCATTTAACTCCAAACGTGCGTGCGCACGCGTTAGTTTTAAAGACCCCCATAGAGCTCAGTTTATAACTCGAACCCTGGTTGGCAGATGCTGTACTGCAGGGTAGCTTGTGAATTTTACTCCAGGTATAACTACAGTCTTATTTAAGTGTTGATTATATTACTCTAAATCTACGAAATAACTAAAGGTATTAAATAAATGTAGTGGAGTAAAAGTACACTATTTACCTATTAATTGTAGTGGAGTAGATGTAAAGTAGCAAAATGTTGAAATACTCAAGTAAAGTACAAGTCCCTCACAAAAGTACAGTACAGTAGGCTACTGGAGTAAATGTAGCTACTTTGTTACTTTACACAGAGTGTGTAAGAAAAACAGTTTACTGCTCAATCAGTATTATGTTTCTCATTTAAAGTAGCCTAGATATTCTTGATAATAGTTGACACGTTTTACTATGAATGCAGGTCTTTTATTTAAAATGTTATATTTTACAGTTTTCCAGCATTATGTTATATTTGCTTCTTTTACTTATTTATTATTTTAAGTAATTTACTGCGACGCTGTGAGGTGAAACAGAAACCAGTGGGTCACTGTGCCCATGTGTCACAAGACAATTCAGGAAGTGCCCAGCAGTCACAGCTAAACAAAATGCAATGAAGATACTAGTAACTTAGTGGACAAAAAACAGTGTCGGTGCGGTATAGAAGACAATTAATTTGGATGTTGCCGGACTCCGTAACTAAACGAATGTTACCAACATGGACAGAGCTGTCAAAATCGTCCTTTTCTCGGTCATTTTTTTGGCATCGCAGGTAAAGTGAATGGATTTTAATAACAGAAACAGCGCTTAAGCTAACTAACTAACAGGCCTTGAAGCAGGACTTAACGTCGAAAAACACAAAAAGAGTGACTCTTTTGACTCTATAATGTTAAATTATATTGTTAATATGTAGTCAATACATTTGTATTACTATGTTACCGTGATGTCCGGGCCGGGGAAACAAAAGGGAAAACTGACTGCTTCCGACGAGCTAGCGTTAGCTCAGTTAGCCTCAGCTAGACCAGTCCAAGCCAGAAACCTACAGTTTTTGAGTTTCACTCATGTGACATGTTGAGTGTTAAAATATTATTTATATAATTAACACTGAGGTTTAACTTTATGCTTGACAAAAGGTCTTTTCACGACGTCCACTGTCAGGTCACCAACATGGCCATTTATTTCAGAAATGATAGATATGTACTTATCCCAAGTTGGGAAGTTGTCATGGTGTAAGAAGAAGAATTACAACATTTCTTAAAAATCCCAAAAAAATAAACAATAAAAGCAAATATATACATGTTTACAGTAATAAAGGCATATCTTCAGAAGAGGATAATATACACTATAACATATACAGAATATATTTGAATATTCTTTAATTTACGAATAGATTAAAGGGACAAAAACACATTAACACAGTAGCTTTTAAATAAAGGTAAAATGTATCCTGGGAGGTGGTGTTAACACTTCATTCACTATATACTTTATGCCATGTAATTTAAGAGGTTATTTATTCAACGCTTCAATGCATTAAGGACAGTAAAGCTCTTGCTGAAACTTGTCTTTCCGCATAATGAATTTCTGTACCTGTCACCAGAAGGAAGGTCATAAAGTGCTGCAAGATTGGATGATCCGGGTCATGTGTGATTGTAAATGCTTTATGGATTAGGGTTGATGTAACACAATCGGTTAGGTTAGGGGTAAGAATACCAATGAGCTTGTGGTTTAAGGAATGATCTTCTGGTGTACTCTTATTGATGAACAAAGCCATATGGAAAAACAACACAAAACAGAGGGCCCCTTACAGGAGAACTCAATCGATATGGCTACAGTGAAACTGTTTTAAAGATAGGTTACTGAGTTTACAGAAGTAACTGTTATCTTATCTTATGTTATCTTGTGATTTGATTTTAATCATTTTGATTGATCACCATTCAATTCAAAACAAGTCCTGATTCCAAAATCAATCCTAAATAACAATAAGAAATCTCTTGCCCAACAGATAAACTGCCAAGAGGCCATCTTGCACATCTCAAATGGAAATACAGAGAAGGATTATTGCATCGTCCACAATCATTCCTGGACACCCCTGTCAGAAACCCTTGATGCTGCCGTAAGTTTTCAAAAATAGTTTTTCATTTTAACCTCAAATTAAATACCTGTGTTTTCTTTACAGTAACATACATACGATAGTTGTCTTTCTAAAGTTAAAATGGGACTTCACAATTTCACTTTGTATCTTCACTTTTCCAGTTGCAGTATCCACTGGTGAATTTGACCTCCACCGTGCTGTGTAACACCTCTGGGGTCAATCCAGATTTGGTAAATGGCAAAGCGGTGGTGGTCATGAGGGGGGACTGTGACTTCAGCCAGAAAGCTCGGGTTGCTCAGAGCCTCAACGCTACAGCTCTACTCATCGCCAGCAAGAAAGCATTGGTAGGTCAATTAGAGTTACACAAATCTGTATTTATTAAATAGATTTCAGGTTTTTATTCTACCAACTATGTGAATCAAATACTAATGTAACATGTAAGATTAATGCAGAACTGATTCTGAAATAAGGAAGTGACACACCAGTGGGAGGAATGTGGGGATTTCCAGCTTAAAGATGGCCTATCATGCAAAAATGCACTTTTGTACATCTTTTATACATAAATATGTGTCCCCGGTGTTCCAGGGAATTCAGCAAGTGTCAGAAAACACAACCCTCTCTATTTTCCTCCATACCCAAATCTCTAAAAAAGGGGCTGCAACGGATCTGATACAGACTGATCCAGATTTGAACACTTCTATGACGTCACAGAAGTGGCGCTACGGCTATTGGGCCAACTCCACCAATCAGGAGGAGACAGCCACGGACATTGCCGTTGGAAAGCGCTGGAGACGCTGTAGTACATATGCCAGGCCTGTAGATGGTGCTGTTCTCACAGAATCAGCCGATGCAAAGACAGTGTTAAATTGAGCGAAATGAGGAATGGCTCAAATGCATGATCTGTTTGGTATTTTGAAAAATAAAAAGTATAAATATGCCTTATATAGGTATGGTCCTACACTATATTATTCAAATATATCATGATAGGTCCACTTTAAATGATGGAAAATACTGAACAAGCTCATTCAGAGATACAGAAGTGCAGTGCTACAGTGGCCCAGGCATGTGACTGTGTTTACCTTCTGGGTATCGGTGTCAGTGATTTATCTAACAATAAAATACACAATATGCATAAAATGACTCAACAAAGGCAAGATAAGAAATTCTACCAAGGGCATTTAGTTTGTTCATGGTGTCAGGGAATAATTTGCCCTGCATGTTGACGCATATGCCCAACCTTAAGGAGGGGCTGCCCTAGCATTTTGTTGTTGTTACCATTTTATGACCGGGCAACTCTCGGTCAGAGATAGTTTATTGTTGTGGGACACCTGGAACACATCCTTCTCGGGGGTTTTGATGACCCCGAGGTGTAAGATCCTCTAAGCCAGGGGTGTCAAACTCAAGGCCGGGGGCCAAATCCGGCCCGCGACCTAATTTTATGTGGCCCGCAAGAGCTTGCAAAGAATATAATGTACAATACAATTGGTGTAATTGTTGAATATTTATTTTCAATTATTTGCCCTAGACTTCTGCTTTCCGACGTAGGTATTTAGGAAGATATGACCAGATCTGATAATAATCCAATGCGGGGCCAACAATGTAATATAATACATTATTTAATATATATTATATATTTACATATGTATATTTATGTAAATTAAAACCGGCCCTTTGAGTGCAACCATAATGCTGATGTGGCCCGGGATGAAATTGAGTTTGACAACCCTGCTCTAAGCCATAAGCGACAACTAAAGTGATTCAGTGTCTTCAGCTGTTTAGTCTCTCTATTGAAGAATGTTGATTACCCTCAGCAAACTAGTTAAAACCTCCTACCAGAGAGGAGAACCCTCAGAATTGATTTGGCATCTCAACCGTGTGGTCAGCTCGTGGCTCGTGACATGTCTTGTGAATTCTCCGCCCGAAGCTCCGAATAAACAGTCAGTGTTTGCCATCAAAGCTCCAGCCCTCCTCGTGTCTCTCTGAGTCCTGTTTCCAATTGCTTCAGAAGTTTCCCCCACACATGGTAATGCTTCTCCCTTTACAGACCACTCCAACAGCCAATGACTCTGAGTATGCAAAGGTCCATATTCCTCTGGCTCTCATGAGGTACAGGGACTTCCTCGAAGCACAGCAGGTGAGAAAGCCTTTATTTTCCGCTGCCATTGAATCTGGTCATGTTACCACCCCTTTTATAAAGGATCAGTTGATACAGAAGGTCGAGTTGGATGCACAGTTTCCCTTTAAACGTTTATTCTTTGTGTGTGTGGTGATTTGTTTTTTTTCAGGTGTTTGGTGATGGGATGCAGGCGAAGCTTTATGCTCCTCCAAACTCAAAGATCGATGCAAGCATTGCGGTCATGCTACTCATTGCCATCGTCACCATCGCCTTGGGTGGATACTGGAGCGGGACATGTGAGAGGTAAGACGGATACAGAGCAGTATCTAAACATTTTTTATTCAATCAAACTCAACACATTTTGGAGGATTACACAATTGCTAAATTGTTACTATGTGGTGTTATACGACTGCTCTTAGGCCAGCACTAACAGCACATACTCTTCACAAAAAAAAAATGTTATTCAGCTAAATTAAAGTGCCAATAAAGGATTCTCAATAAATGGGGTGTTGATGTCAGTATAATCAGTGGTGTCAATGTTCATGAGTGATGTATGTGTGAGTGTAGGTGTTGTAAAGTGCAAAACAAGGCATAAGAATAAATCAGCATAATAATCCACCTGTAGCAGGAAAGGAAAGACAGCTGCAGAGAAAGACAGACAGACAGCCAGCAAAAGGCTTAAATTACCTATTAGCACGCCGAGACCCTCAGCTTACACTAATGATGACCCCCCCTGCAGAGAGTCAGGTGAATTCACTTCGAACTAAAAACGAGACACAGCAGGGGTCAAAACATGCTTTCTTAAAGTAGAGCTATCATATCTGATTGCTAACAATTTTATGTTCGACCCCCTGTGTATTGGATTTTACCTTAGTACTAGTTTTTTAAACAAAAACCAAACGTTTTCTTTCCTGTGTGTGACAGAGACCGGCTGAACGGTGTGTCAGGAGGAGGGGGAGAGAGCAAGGCAGACAGCGGAGAGCTTTTCCTCTACTCACCTCTCAAAGTGGTCTTCTTTGTCGCCTTGATGTGTGGGATGCTGGTGCTCATGTACTTCTTCTACAGCGTGCTTGGTGAGTGGCAGGGGGAAAAGAACATCTCTTGTTGTGCTCTGTGGGAGTAATAATATCTGGAGTTTACGTGATGTGTGTTTCCTTTTTCCCCCAGTTTACGTCATCATCGTCATTTTCTGCCTGGCGTCTGCCTCTGCCCTCTTCAGCTGCTTCGATGCAGTGTTGGATTTAGTTGGTTGTGGCACTGGGAGGTATGATCATCACTCTTTCCATTAAAAAAAAACAAAAAACAAAACAGCATTTGCAATCACACACAGAAAAACACACATGAGGTGTCCTCAACTAATAGTTAATACATAGTCAAGTCCTGCATGGTTTCAGGATTTTTCTCATAGAATAGAATTGGGAGGGATGAAACCCCAAGCCCCCAGGAAGTGCGCCGGACTTTGAGGAAAATATTCGTTGTGTCCAAACGGCAGTACTGCAAGTCAGTGATGTTCCTGGGCCTGGAAATACTTTTTCCCATTGGCTAACATTGGGAAAGAGACGTCTGTAAATCGTTGGATAATTATTTTTTAACCAAATAAACTACCCAGTGTGAACATTTGTGAACGCACATCTGACAGTGGGGGGGTGGGGCTTAAGGGGCAACTCAACTGCGCATGCTCTATGAGTGCACATACGGGTACTTCTGCTCTGACAGCCAGGCATGACGGGTAATCTGTGACGTTTCGCTCTCTCAAAAGTTGGGCCATTTTGTCCTCATGCGCCAATCAGCAGCTCTCACAGAAAAGAACGAGACCCCGCCTGCCACGTTGTATCCAGTTCTTATTATACATCCATGTGAAACCCTCTTTAATGGTCACACATGCAGAGCACACACACACGCACACACACACACACACACACACACACACACACACACACACACACACACACACACACACACACACACACACACACACACACACACACACAGTGACATTTGTTCTCTGCATTTAACCCATCCTAATACCAGGAGTCTAGTACTAGGAGCAGTGGGCAGCTATTGTACAGCGCCCGGGGATCAATGGGAGTGCGTGGGGAAGGGGGGTGTCCGGTGCCTTGCTCAAGGGCACCACGGCAGGGCAGGAGGTGAACTGGGACTTTTAGGTCTGTTCGGGGACTTGAACCGGTGACCCTACAGCTCCCAGTCCAAGCCCCTACTGACTGAGCCACTGCCGGACATTGACCTCCTTCTTCTAGAACTTATATATAGAAAAATACCAAAAACAACAACATGGTTGGCCGTGATGCATGTGAATGTCACCAGACCGTTGAATGAAAACAATAAACAACACTGCTTTGTTTGAGCTGAATCTTTCGTGCTGAAATGGAGCAAAGGTGATCGATAAATAGACAGCTTGTTATCCTGCTTCCTTTTCGTTGTTGTAAATATAATGAAAACAGACATTGTGGTGACAGTGGGAGGATGTGAAACTGATCTCTGTGTGTGTGTGTGTGTTAACTTGTCTCTAAATTGCAGAGGAGCCTCAACTGCTGAAAGTCTATTTATCCTAACTCTCTGTCTTTTTCTAGCTTCTCCATCCGAAATCACAACTTCTCAGTGAGGTCCATCATACTGGCTGCTGTGTGCATTACCATCGCTGTGGTATGGGGGGTCTACAGGAATGAGGACAGGTACTGTGACAGGGACACACAACACACAACCATCACATGTTACGTCTGTTTCAATAACACCGCAGCAGTTTCGGTGGTGAAGCAGGAAATGCTTGTTGGTTAAAATCAAGCCCAAAGGAAGTGCTCCGGTCTCTGAAGAAAATATTTGTTGTGGCCAAACGGCGGTACTACACTTCCATATCAGTCGCTGGGCCCGGAAATACTTTTTCCCATTGACTAACATTGGGAAAGACACGTCTGTAAATCGTTGGATAATTATTTTTTAATCAAATAAACTACCCAGTATGTGTGTTGGATAATTATTATTATTTTTTATTTTTGTTGTACCTCTGCCCATGGATGCAAAATAAGAACAGATTATATGATTACTTTCGTGACGTTTCGCTCTCCCAAAAGTTGGGCCATTTTGTCTTCATGCGCCAATGACAACTCTCATAGGAATGAACGAGGCCCCGCTTCCCACGCTGTATCCAGTTCTTATTATACATCCATGGTTAAAATAGTCTGGTAAACTCCCACAATGCAGCAGCTCTCCTTTTAATATTGCATCAACCAAGTCAATGTTATTCGTTTATAACAGGAAGTGATTGTGCCGTTTTTCATTTCTATCACCATGGTATGAAGAACGTAATGTCTTAATGGTAGCATGTTGACATACTACATTACATATCATTTAATACTACATTGGAAAGCATGTTGAATCAAAATATGTTTTATTGTAAACCTTCATAAGTATTTGAGGATATAGAGTAAATGTTCTAAGGGACAAGAATTATGACTATAGTTTCAGGAAGCATTTTCCAAATATAAAATTAATTGGCTTAAATTATAATAACGCCACTCACACTGTTGATGAAGTTCAAGGTGTTAATTACGTTGGAAGGGTAATTGCAGCTCATTATATTTAGTGGTGGGTCAGTGTTCCCAGAATAACAGATAACATTTCCAGCCTACCGTTTGTGTTTCTTTTCTGATCTTATTTTGAATCTGAACGTCAACAGGAGGGACGAAGCCAAAGTCTCCTATCAAACATAAGGCTGCAAATACATTTTTAATCATCCGTCTTGCTCCAAGCTATGTCTGGAAGAATTCTTCACACTTTTTATTTTGTTTCAAACAACATGTGACTTGATGCATTCCTTTTTTCCCCCCTAAAAATAACAAAAGCTATAACCCTTGTTGTCTCTTTGTAGATGGATCTGGATCTTGCAGGACCTCCTTGGTGTTGCTTTCTGCCTCAACTTCATGAAGACCATTTCCCTGTCCAACTTCAAGGTGCCTCCTACCAGCCCCTTTGTTCTTTCATCCTTTGATTTGATTCTAGGGCTCTTTTTTATTCTGTGTTTTAAATATGTCTATATGTACCCCCCCCCCCCCCCCCCTCTCAGTTAATATATTTAAGATAATCTTCTCTGTGCATCAATATCACAGACTTTTATATATTTACCGTCACTGGCGTTCACGAAAAAGCATTGTGAGTATTTTGTCTATAATTAATCTGCATTTGTTCCCATCATGTCATGGCACAGATCTGTGTGATTCTGCTGAGCCTCCTGCTTTTGTATGACGTGTTCTTCGTCTTCATCACTCCTTTCTTCACAAAGGTATGAGCGTGTTTTTGGTTGCTTGTTTGTTTGTTTGTTTGTTTGTTTGTTTGTTTGTTTTCCCTCGGAGCTGGAGCATTTTCGAAAACAACTTCAAATGTGTTCTTAGTTCAACTAAAATTCTTAGTTGCCTCAAATGGTGTTGGCATCTAGTTAACATACTTCACTGATACAGAAATCCACATTGTTATTGAAAAGAGTGATGCTTTGTAATAATAATAATACATTACATTTATATAGCGCTTTACAAGCAAGTAAAGAAGAAAAAAGATAACAACAATACGAACTGTACAGACAACTACATAAATAAAAATACCTAATATCATTCAATAGGAGATGTTTAAGCAGCTCCTTCAAAAAAACGAACCATAGCATTCAAGCCAAAAGGTTACATACAGACAAAACACAGAAACATTGTTATTTATATCACAGTGCGCACCCACAACGTACGCCAGCTATCAACTTTAAATATGGCGCACCTTTGAAACATTTCTGCCCAATGTTGCCTATAAATAGCTAATGAAACATCCCTGACAAGTGTGTATACTAAAGAGTAACATGATATGAATGTTTGGCTTCCTCTATCAACAGAATGGAGTGAGCATCATGGTGCAGGTGGCTCTGGGCCCGGATGCATCGGGAGAGAAGGTGAGCCTGTTGGGGAACTCCACCAAATGCACAAATATCTAATTCCACATTCATTCCTTTCACTTTTGTCATGACTGATGATTGGTTTAAAAACAAAAATGAATGCACAGCCTGTTTTGTTGTCGTTGTAAATATCTAGAATCATGACAGAAATATATGAGTGCTTTAGATTTGAGGAACATGACTGAAAACAGGCACTTCTTACTCTCCTGGGATCGCTTTGTCAGTGCCGACAGCCAAGATTGTTTACTTTATCCCGAGACTGAGTTAATAATTATAGAGTACATTTGTTTTCAAGTCGTGGACAACAAGCTCAAAGCTACGTTTGGTGGAACTCCCCTTCACTCTGTCGTGGCTTCATTAACACCCGTCGTGCTTTGCTCTGCTTGTTGTCCACGCCCTGAGCGCCCGACAGACTGATTGACTAACTGTGTGTTGGGGTTGGGTGGGCTCTGTCGTAGACGCAAGGTAACATGGTGGAGGTCCCGGCTGAACCCCAGGCTCCCTCTGAGAAAGTAAGGCTTGATTTGTTCACCACCCACTTCTTCTCTTAAAGCCACACCATGAGGTGGGTGGGAAGGGATTGGGGTTGTAGAAGTGTACTTTGTCAAAGTTTAGTATCAAATCGAATTTCAGATGACTCAATAAAAGATCAGCACATGGCGCTTTTCTGTGGCTACAATGTTACGATACAAACAAACGATGCTGCATTGATTTATTTTCTCCATCCCTACTGCCCAACCTGCCCTTTGTTTTTAGTTATAAACAACCGTTGCCTATTACCTGCCTCCTTTTGAAAACATAGTGCCATATATACCATACGCTTTTTACTTAAAGTAAAATGTGAAGCAAGGGAGAGAAAAACACACTTAGGGTTCTCAAGTTGCATTCTCAACACTGCTCAAGCATAATCAGTTTATTAGCAGTTTTTTTTATATTTCTAGTGGGCGCTTTCAAGGGGGTTTCAAATAAAAGAGTCTTCATTTATATTCCATTTGGGTAAACACTGATTTAGCATGAAAGTGTTTTTCTTCAGTTAGAGGTACCAGGAGGTTTCAGTAAAGGAATTGTAAGCCATTGCTGGATAACTGAAGCAGTGCTTCTCCCAGGATTCCTCATGAAACACAGCTTAAGATGGTGGATCTTAGGTTTCTTCTGGGACATTGTTACTACAGAAGTAAACATCTGTGTGCCCAGAACAAAAATAGTTTTCAGCAGGGTATTCTGTGAACCTTTAGATGGTATGTTTGTGAGTATTTGTGACTGCCATTCAGACTTTTGAGAGCAGTTCATACAACCATTGTTTACTTACCTGAAATCTCTTGGTATCTTATTATGTGAACCGAAAGATAGACCAAATATATTCAGTCAAATTGGGATAGCCGTCTAACAAGTAACATGTAATGTAATGTAAATAGCCAAGGTGTACCTGAGATGGCAAACAGATGACAGTAAGAAAATATTAAAGCAACATACTGTAGACTAAAATGTCAGCTTTGAGTGATATATGTAGAGTGGAGAATTGGGTTTAAGTAGTATAACACAATGTACAGCTCTTTGTATTTGGATGCATGCAACACAATAATTCTACTGTCACATTTGTCATTTCTAACATAACATTTCTTTTGCTTCCTCAGCTCCCGGTGGTGATGCGCGTCCCACGGTTCTCCGCCTGGGCGCAGAACCTGTGTATGATGCAGTTCTCCATCCTGGGTTACGGAGACATCATTGTTCCAGGTCAGGTTAAAGTGTCATCGTCACTGTTGAAACTGTGCCTGATATACAGCTAGGGGTGCAACAACTAATCGACGACCAAATTAGTTGCCAACTAATTCAGTCGTCGATTCGTTGGTGACGTCATCACGTGTGTTTTACGCGCAGTTAAGCTCCAACGTTATCGGCCTTTTTATCGGTACTGGAGACATTTAAAGTGGACCTATCATGCTATATTTGAGTAATATATTGTAGAGCCATACCTATATAAAACATGTCCGCAAAGTTTTTTTTTCAAATCGATTAATCGTTTCATTAATCGATTATCAAATTAATTGTTTGTTGCAGCCCTATACACAGCAGTGGCTGGTGGTTTTCAGTGTTTGAACTCGGAGAGAAATATAAAGCTTATTTATTGAGATAATCTTCTGTTCTTCATGATTGTGGAGTTAATCCAGATTCTTTTAACATGTTTTCGGTTGATGCAAACACAATAACTTCGCTGTCCATTTCACAAACTGTCAGTATCCTAATGATACCTGTCCATATGTATGTATTCCAAACACGTGGGTTTGCTATCCTGGCTCCAAAATGGTGGAATGAGCTCCCCATTGACATCAGGACAGCAGAAAGCTTACACATCTTCCGGCGCAGACTGAAAACTCATCTCTTTCGACTCCACCTCGAGCGATAACATGACTAACAAAGCACTTATATAGTAATTGTAGTGACCACGATATCCATTAGTTTTTTGTGATTCACTCGTGGGGCTGACCGAGGAATAGACGCTTGTAGTATGAGAGAAAAAATATAGAAATGTCCAGATGCGATTGAAAAGTAAGATAGTTTATTCCAAGAAAGGCAAAAATAAATAAACATTTTTAAACAAACTATTTGTCATATAAACTGATACTTCAATGTTAAAGGAACGAGAACCAAGCTGTGACGCTCCCAACCGGCAAGGTCTAAAAACTGTTTGCTTCAGTCAGCCACACCAGAAGGCTGCAGCACCTCGACCTGCAGGAGTTGCACACTCAAATTAAATAATAAATAATATACACCACAGAATCTCAGGCTATGTACTCTAAAAAGATAACACAATATAAACTAAGGAAATGGCTCCTACACTAATAAAGGACTGGCTTATCTAAAGCTAGTTGAGTAGCACTTGAAATGTTTTAGCTCTATGAAACCTGATGTACTTATATGATTCTGTTTTCTTCAAGTTTGTTTCTTCTTGGTCGAACGCACTTATTGTAAGTCTCTTTGGATAAAAGCGGCAGCTAAATGTAATATAATGAAATAAACACCAAAACACAAGATCCAGAGAGTAATACTCTGTCCAATAAAGGCAGCAATGCAAAATTCTGTATATATTTAGTTTCAAATATGCATATAGTGAAGAATTCCATTAAATGAACCGTGTGTTTGAAGTCACTTGCTGGTTTAAAATGAGTGCTATGTGTTTCTTTATTTAAGCTTTAAAGGTATCGACACCAACCACCTGCAACCCCCAACAAACTGCAGCAGTGATTTTGTGCTAAGAAATGAAATGATAATGGCAAGAATGTTTGCATCTCTCAACCTCTGCATCCTGATTGGTCCAACAGGTCTCCTGGTGGCCTACTGCAGCAGATTTGATGTGTGGATCAACAGCAGAAGGAAGGTCTACTTCGTCAGCTGCTGCATAGGTACACCTCAGCTGATCTGTAATGCACCGGCTGTTAACATAACTGAAATGTGTTCAAGTTGATTATGCATCTCGTACATTAAGTGCTGTTTGATTACAGCCCTTAATAAGGGCAGGGTTTACAGTATTGCTGATAAAGTGAGCAGTATGTCACTGTCAGACTATCAAATACTGTACATTTCATGTTTTTCTATATATTTCCTATATCCATCTTAGCTTTACTCCTTTTTGTTGCTCCACTGAACACACTAACACTTCCTTTTTCATTAGTGTGGAAAGATCTTACAGTATTATAAATGCATTCATCACATTTCTAGTGTTCTCAATACCTTTATTATAAAATGCTGATATCTTTCCACAAGGTGGTTTCTCCCCATTTGAACCAATTCATTCATACACTTTTACATTTTCACTGGATTCAAAATCTGATGTTTCTGTGTGTTCCAAGTCTTAGGTTAACCTTTTCTCTCTGCTTCTTTGTTGTCCGTCTCTGATTCCTTGCAGCCTACTTTCTGGGAATGATCCTGACGTTTGCAGTGATGCTGCTGTCTGGGATGGGACAGCCCGCCTTACTCTACCTGGTGCCCTTCACCCTGATCACCTGCGCCGTGGTGGCTGCCTGCCGGGGAGAGATGAGGCAGTTCTGGGCAGGAACCACCTATGAGGTGAGACAGAGACAGAGAGTTCAAAGGGATTCTTCACAGTGTTGGCACAGGAGTGGAACTTCCTGTTGGAACCTCCCTTCTTTTACAAATCTTTCAGTGTGTTTCTGAAGAACTTCCCTCAACGTCAAGTACCCAGCAAGGCTTATCACTGCAGTCACTAGGAGGATGTTATAAATATTTGTGCCACAGTGACGACGCGTCCTAAAACCCGGAAGCAAACTCCTTCCGGATCATTTTCTAATCATAAATCTATCGATCATAAATCTATCAATTTAGATTTATGATTAGAAAATTATAAAAGTAGGGTAGACATGTGGATATTATCCGGCTGAACAAAACGTGATCTGTCTCTTCAATGTGTGTCAACCACAGACCTTATTTCGAGCTATTTTCCCAAATCCTATGGAGAAATTGCATTGCTTTTTGTCGAAGTAACCGGAAGTGGTAAAATGCTAACTTACTTCCGGGTGTTACGACGCATCACTGTGGCACTCTATGCTAACTTGCTGCTAATGCACAACAGATTAAAGAAAAGCATCTAACCAGTTTCCCAGGCCAGCCCCGAGACTTTGCTGCTTCATTTTTGCAGACTTCGTGCAGGTCAGGTTTTACTTGGTTTAAAGGGCCCATGTCATGCTATTATTACCCGTCCCCTTGTGTGTTATGAAGCTTCTTCTGCATGTAAACGGTCTGCAGAGTCACAAACCCTCAAAGTACACCCTGTACTGTAACTCTAACAGGAAAAGCTCACCCTTACAATGCCAGTTACATAACCTGCGTTACTTCCAGTTGACACAGCAACTGTGTTGTCATGCAGGGAAAACTGAGCGGGAGCCAGTCTCACCAGAGCAGATGAGGCTCTGTAAAGAGAAAGTAAAAACTGCATCAAGGGAAATTACTCCGAGCCGTTTTCCCTTTTACTTTCCTGCTTCATGTCTTAATGTTGAAGATTATGTGAACCACGTTCAAATCTTAGACTTTTTTAATGCATGATCTACAGCCGAAAGAGAGAGATGTTTAATGTTAAGAGAAAGTGAAATATAATCAGCAGTTTTGAATGTAAAGTGTGATTTCAGTTTTTGATCACGAGGCTTTAGGATGTGTCATCATCAATCAGCTCTCTGCAACCAGAGGTCCTGAGCAAACACTACAGTATCACTCTGCTGTCATTGCACTTCATTCAGCCTTTAGAAATCGCTGTGAGTCAACCACCTGAAGTGTATTGACCTACTCTACTAGATATTGTGCTGTCTTTGGAGAACTGAATGTACAGAAATAGAAAGACTTCTGTTATTCACATGTTCTAAACCTGACATGTGTGTTGACGTTTCATCCAGTCTCACACTCACTATTGTGTATAAGCGCTTTGAGCACCAGGAAAAGCGCTATTAAGATGGCCAGACAGGCAAACAATTACATTAAATCATTGGAAATCGATGAGCGAGCTCGAAATATGGTTCAATATAGCAGTAGGCGATCGATGTCCATAGATGAGAGTAACATCTACGTCACTTCAGGGCGAAAATTACGGCCCCGCCCACTTTTGGGGGAAACCAACGCTGTCATTTGAACGGCGATCAAGCCTGAAGCCACAGAGCTCTTCGTTTACTGTCCTTTCTTCTTAGAGGAAGTACAGAAAAACGTAACTCTGGATTTGTTTTAACGTTTGAGGTGCAATAAACGACACAGCAGCTTTTTGGCATGTTAAAACTATTATTTTCTGCCTCGCTCAGGAGAGTAACAGCTGCCGAAATGACGGCCTCGCCTACTGATTTTAATTTAACCATATATCAAGCCCGATTGTCGATTTCCAATGATTTAATGTATTTGTTTGCCTGACTGGCCATCGTAATCGGGCTCTTTGAAGATCCAAAAATCCACGGTTTTCAAAAATGTCTGATCGGATTGGCAAAAACAAAGAATTTGTTTTGGCCGCCATTCAAATGACAGCGTTGTTTTCCCCCAAAAGGGGGCGGGGCCGTAATTTTCACCCGGAAGTGACGTATGTGTTACTCTCATCTATATGTGTATATGTGTACATGAAGTCACATTTCTAATTTAATAACCTGCAGTGGCATTTTACAACAAATGTAGGCATTCTCTTAAATACTATGTTTATAATGTCATAACATTTTAAGGGAAATTAAGAGTGGTACACTGATATACGGTTTAACTTACTTTAAAAAAAACAAAGGTTATTCAATATTCCTGAGAACAGAAACCTTTTTGTTTTCTGCTTTAACTTGAATAATTGTTGGAGCCCTGCGTATTACAACAGCTAGTCACTTAAGTTCACCTGCTTATTTATTTTACTATATAAAATAAGCAGATAAACCTTGGAGTCTTTTTTTATTGATATATTTTAGCTTATTTTTCAACAAAAGTATGTTTTTAAACCCTTCCTAATGTTTTTGGATCCCTTTTTATGACTTTCAGTCCAACATTAGTAGCAGTTATTGCGTGGAAACCATACAAATAACTAAGTGTGACCTCAAATGTCTCAGAAACAAAGGCTGTCTGGAAGTAATAGCAAGCTATAGTACGTTTCTTTATATAGCACATTTCAGACGCAGAGGCAATTCAAAGTGCTTTACATGATCATTAACACATAATAGTAAGAGAGGAACACAATAAATAAACATAATGGAATAACAGATTCATAAAAACAATGCATTAATGAGATACAAAATAGTTTAAAAACAACTTTGTAAAGACGGTAGGTGCTAAGACAAGTTAAAGGGCTTCTGGGTAAGCAGCTCTAAAAAGTACTGTTTTTAGCCTCGACTTAAAAGAACTCAGCGTTGGTGAAGCCCTAAAAGCAGCTTCAACGTGTTTGGTTCTGAGCCGGGGAACAATGAGTAAGCCCGCCCCCGATGATCTCAGAGCTCTGGGGGGGCTCGGGGTCCCAAACCATTTATTGCTTTATAAGTTTGCAATATAATTTTAAAATCGATTCTGTAAGCTACTGGTAGCCAGTGCAGAGATCTGAGTACTGGGGTGATTTGTTCTACTCTTTTTGTTTAGTAAATACGCATACATCATTGACTCTGCTAACAACTTGTACCCTGAGGTCCTAAATAAAAATAAACATCTGGGAGAAGGTTGTATTGATGTGTATGTTTGTGTTAAGATGCTTGTCCTTGTTTGTGGGAGAAGGAAAATAAGAGTAAGAAAGATATAATTGTGACCTGGCTTCATCTCCACCAGGTCTTGGACTCATCCAGGGAGCCTTTACTGCCAGGTGTGATTCTAACCGAGACCTTTCCCCTGCATCGCTCCTGCCTTTATAGTGTTGCTTATTGCGGTGCCTTACCTTTTCTTATCAGCTTCTTTTGGTCCTTTTTCTTTTGACATTTTAACCCTTGAGTTCCAGGGTCAATGTACACCACAACCAATGTTATCCCTTTTTAAAAACACAAAGAACAGTAGAGTGTTTTACAATGACTGACCACTAGGTGTCGTTAGTGGACTGAAACATAATCTGATATGTCTGAAGATCTTCTCATGGCCCTGGAATACCATTAAGCTTTTTATTTCTGCCAAGTTGTTTTGTCATTCTTTCTATAGTTCATGCATCTTTTCCACTTAGCGATAATTGTAACTTGCATCACTCCATCCTTCATGCAGCTACCAACATGCTCAGGTCGCCCTCTGCATGTTGTTGCCTGCGTTCATTCTAATGTGTTATCTCTGCTGTTTTTGAAAGCACTGCTCACCTGCTGTTATATGTGCAGTACGCTTTAAACATTTTTTAAAACTCTTTGTCTTGTGTATTTCATGATCCAAGACATTACATTGAAAGTTGTTTACGTTTCCTTGTCTCTTTTCCTCAGAGGGAAGAACTGACTACAGCGTAGAAGGAGAAAAATGCTGATTCACAGTGTTGATGATGGGCTCTACTGCTGGCTGCCATTTTTCTTTTTTTTACATTTTAATATTCAATTTGCAAAGCAGGGGAAACCCATGTAAACAGATTCTCTCAATATAGGTTCCTTGGTCTACTTAGGTTTGTTGTAAGGCTAATAAATATCGTGTAGGCTTGTTTAGTGCCTGAAAGGTCTGTTAAGCTCACGTTCTGAAAACTCCATTGACTTTGCCTTGGTGATGATTGAATAAAACAGAATGAGAATGCACTTTATATAATATTCAGCTTGAAGGTTGTTTCATCAGGGGTACGGTGGGTTTTAAATTACTCTAGCTACAATATGATACTTTTTTGATAACTTATGGGGTTTATGTGTAACCTGTTTGTATGATGTGATTTCTTTCATTGCCTTATATTAAATTACCTTGTATTTAATGTCCTTGTATGTGTACTTCATTACTTTTTTAAGCTGTAATAAATATACTTCAGAAAAGAGAACCTTCCTGTAAAGAAACCGCACACAAGCAGTGACTTACTGTTCTGTTGAGGAAGAAATTGATCCAGTGGAGAGGGAAAGGGCTTATGGGGCTTTTGTGTTTTGTGAGATAGCCAGGGGCAAGAAAGTGCCAAACATTAATCAATAACCTCTTAAAATGTATTCTGCAATAAAGATAGTTGACATTGTGAAGAGTACCAGCTGGTACAATGCCAACTGTGACATTTAAATTAAGCAGTTAAAGCAGAGATATCAGATCGTTATGTGTGCTGGATAGACTCTGGAGTAACCCATAGAATAACGTTTTTGTTATTATTCATGTTTAATGTTAATTGGTAAAATGCCTATGTTGTCCTCAGGAGCTTGGGCTTTTCTTTTTTCAATCTTATAGCATTTTTTTTAACAAAAAGTGTGTTGTTATAGCCTCATTGCATCTTTATTTAACTTGAGAATGATTACATTTCATTGCATTTAGCTGACACTTTTATCCAAAGCGACTTACAATAAGTGCATTCGACCAAGCATTCGACAAACTTGAAGAAAACAGAATCATGTAAGTATAATGATGAAAGAAAGACTCATTGACAGCCAAACACGTTATTTGCATTAGGTTACCTGATATCACAAACAAAGAAATATTTGCGAATTGATATCAGTCGATTTAATGGAAAACAATAAAGTGAGTTACTTTCTATTCATACGCCCTTACCGGGGCTTTATTAATGATCCATACATAATTTACTAATGCTTTACAGACAAGCTAAAAGCCATTAATAACGCTTTTTGTTGGCTAGGTTAAAAACTGTTGCCACTGTGCTTGGTTGGTAAACATCCAGATAACAATAAGTAAACTGTAAGTAAACAATAACTGTTAATCGAATTCTTATATCTAGTTTTTTAGCTTGGATTTACATTTTGATCATGTGTCAGGATTTAAGAAAATCTTGGCCACCTTTAAAGGATGGATATGAAATTGTAATTTTGTGTCCGATGGACTCTGGGGTAAGGAGCCCATAGAATAATGTTTATTTTAAATTATTATTCATGTTGAATGTAAATTTGTAAAATCCATATTTTGTCCTGAGGAGCAGCACCATCCATCATGGTGCACACATTGGGCATTTATTGTTCAATCTAATGGCATTTTGTAAACAAAAATTGGTGCATGTCACATCCTCATTGCGTCTTTTTTAAAATGAATGCAGGATTTCTTTTTTAACTAAAGAATGACGAGAGAGAGACTAACATTGAAAGCTCAACACATATTATTTCCATTAAGTCAGTCCACTATTAACTAGTACACTAACTATTCCAAGGATGGATATGAAATTGTAATTTGTGTCTGATTGACTCTGAGGTAAAAAAACAAAACATCTATGTCAGTTGTGTGCACAGACAGGCTTACACAAGTACGTCAGGACGAGGGGATGTTAAAACAATGTGTGTTTCTGCTGACTGTTTGTGCTTATTAGGAACTAAAACAAAGCGCACATGTGGCCGCAGGCTCCTCCTCGGCCATGTGACACAGTGCGGGCTGAGTCAGCCGCTCGTCATGCAGCGTCAGTCGGGAGTCGCACAATTATGAAAAAGCAACCTTCCGCTGGAGCTGCAGCCGAAGCGGATCTCTCAAACGTACACCGGGCTTTCCTTCCAAGGCTAACCGAGAGCACCGCCGATAGATGGATAAAAGCCACGACGCAGCTCTTCCTGAGTCTCAACGGTGAAGAGAATGGTATGTGACCCAGAGAAACAAACCGGGGTTGATAGTGTTGTCAAATTGGCGCTGAGAATCGTCGTGACTGATCGGGGGCTTTGAGTGGCAGGTCCCCCCGTGCATGCTGCCTGCTGCCTGTCAGACACCCAGAGACACCCCGGTGGTATTTACTGTGTTTGCTGGCTGTCTCGGTGTACTACCGACACACTGTGACTCCCACGTTATGAGTGAAGTAGACACCGTGACACACTGTCTAGCAGGAAAACCCGAAAAATCACACACGGGCGGAGCGTTAGCCTGCTAAATAGCTAGCTCGCTAAAAGCTAACTGCTATTAACCGAAGCTAACTAGCAGCGGGCTGATGTTAGCAGCGGTTTTCTGCCAGTGTGAAGAGCTTCACAAACAAATGAGAGCACTTGAGAGAAGCTGGCACTTGTTTAAAGACCCGTTTCTTCCAGCTGTCCCAGATATCGGACAAGAAACGCTGTCATTGCCAGTAACAAGTCAATGCCAGTAACAAGTCAATGCCACCTTGAATGGCTGCCAAGTAAACTGAACGCTTTTATTCAGCTCTGGGAAAAGTTAAGTGGTGTTGAAATAGTGCATTTATTATCTCAGACCTTTTTATCTCATGAATGTTTTCTTTGTGGTTTGGTGACATGTTTAGGCCTGCCTGCAGCAGACATTGCTGAAGACTCATTAGTGTTTGTTAGTCGTAACTTTCCCCTTTTGGGACGAGCACAACCTCCCAAACGACTTCCTGTCTAGTCTTCTTGCTCTCAAATACACAGGGTAAATGGAAGAGAAGATGAAATGTAGCCAAAGTCATTAATGGCCACACAGTGTTGTTATTACACAGTGCAAGAGCTGGGTATTATTGTCAATGTCAACTCTAATAATACACACAGTCTTGTTCAATAACAATGAGTTGGTAGTTTATGTTGGTAGTAACTTTTTTATTGTCACAATGTTGACATCATATCTATCTGTCTTCCTCATTAATTACCAACATTTCCCACAATGGTTTCTTTACACAGAGATGAATACCACAGGCTAAAGATATCACCTAACCTAAATTTAAGATGTGATTATTGACATTTAAGTGGGCACTTTTATGCAGCTACAACAATTAATGAATAATGTGGATCTAATAAGAGTAGCAGCAGCTGTACACATCTGTCATTCACTTAAATTAAACAGCCCGATCCATACATCAGATGGTATCATTTAACTGTGTTAAGATGAGTAGAAAATCCTTACTCAATATGGTATTTATAAATTGAGTTAAATCTATACTTTGTTTGCTAAGACGCCAGTGCACACGGTGCCTGTCTTTCGCCTCGGTGCATTATTTCCCATAGCGCTGGTCTGAGCCGGTCACATGCCTCAGCTTACATGAGGCACTGCTCTGATCAGTCTTATAGTCTGATGGCAGTCTAATTAATTAATGCTGACGAATCATTTTTGGTCTGTTTCATCAGAGCAGTCTGTGTGATTTGAAATGCTTTGCCAATTGGGAATGGAGCTCTATTATTGCACAGTCACTTATGTAATAGAGGATGGTTGAACTGGTTATCAGCTCGGGCTTTAGCTCTCTTTGAGATGGTGAAAGTGGTCTTGCATCACTTTGCTGGGCTGTGTGTGTGTGTGTGTGTGTGTGTGTGTGTGTGTGTGTGTGTGTGTGTGTGTGTGTGTGTGTGTGTGTGTGTGTGTGTGTGTGTGTGTGTGTGTGTGTGTGTGTGTGTGTGTGTGTGTGTGTGTGTGTGTGTGTGTGTGTGTGTGTGTGTGTGTGTGTGTGTGTGTGTGTGTGTGTGTGTGTGTGTGTGTGTGTGTGTGTGTGTGTGTGTGTGTGTGTGTGTGTGTGTGTGTGTGTGTGTGTGTGTGTGTGTGTGTGTGTGAGCTTTGTTATCTCATGCTGTAATCCATGTCCACCACACACACAAAAGCCCATTTGAAGATGACTGATAATGCTTTTTCCAGCGGCACTGCTGGACTGTATTTTCCAACAAAAAGTCACAGTCTCAGTTTGTTGATTTTGTGAGTGGAGCGCTCCCCTGTAGATCTTATCCAGCTGATCTCCCCCAATGCTTCCCATCACTGTTGCTCCTGGTCAGACACGCAGCTGACTTGATGCACTTTGTACTTTACAAAGCGCACTGGAGGAATACCAATGTACTATATCTTAAATGTATCGTGAGGCATATATATTGTATAATATGTGCAAATCGAGACATGTTTTCTGTATATTTTTATATATTGCAGCTATTGATCATTTTTATTGTCAAATAATCTTTGAATGATCTTTTCTGGATGAATCAATCATATCAGAAAATGGTTAAAAATGTCGAAGATAATGTTCTCATTACTCTTGTTTCTCTTCACATCTGAAAGATATTCAGCTTATAGGTATTAAGTTGTAGCAGAACCAGATAAACAGTTTTTCTCTTTTAAAAATGACTCATTCAGTGCATGACATTAAGGATTTTGGGAGACGGCCCTGTTGGCCATCTAAGCTAATTTACAGATGGCCCTGAGCCCAATAGAGATTGCCCTGAAAAATGCGCGCGGACGAAATTGCACGAAGGTTTTGAGGGGCCTCCCCCTAGAACATTTAGATTTTTGCAGGTCTTACTGTAGATGCTGTCTGGTGCATTCTCTAGACTGAATTATAAGATGAAACACCACGATATTATATTGCACAATTTCAATTTTATTCTTAATTTCACTTGTTTTTTTATTGTTTGTGTTTGCTCTCTTGCATGCCCTGCATAGCTATAATAAATACTTAAGTTGTTGGTCAAGACACTTTCCATCTGATGAAGGCAAATGCCTTCCCAGATGTAAAAAAGTAGAAAACATTACATTCATAACTGCCAAAAAAAACATTATTTACACTATTATGGCCCCTGTTAAAAATGTTTGTAATGTTATCTTCTGTAAATTGGTCGAACGAATGCCTCCTCATCCGGAAGCTGACCGAGCAGACCCGAGCAGCAGTCGAGAGGAGCTGAGAGGAGCCGAGCGGATCCGCGAAGCACACAAAATGGCAACGTCAGAGTTCCCTTTAGCCGGCAAATCTAAATCTCTTCGGTCAAAATAATTTCCCTTTAGCGCCACTTATGTGACAGACAAGAAGAGTATGTGACAGACAAGAATAGTCAATTCTAATGTGTAACACTTAATGTGGAGAAAGAGATGTCCTGTATGGGTTGATTGTGCGTTGATCTGTTGGTAATGCCTCGGGGTTCCGGTGGGC